>NW_019384772.1:294070-326720 GCF_000671375.1 Centruroides sculpturatus
ACTCTCATCGATGATCTCCAATGACTCGGAGCACCTGGGCGGGTCTTGAAGGGACGGGCTAGCCAAAACGAAGCCTGGGACGTCGAACTAGCCTTTGCTGTAGAATAACAGGAGCACAAAATTCCAGGAGAGGAGCGCTATGAACCAGGAACCTTTTTTCCTCGAGTCGCACGGTTTTATAGATTTCTTAACCGTCGTCGCCTCTCCATTGGTCTCTCATAGTCACCTGGTGACAATTCGAAACCTAATGAAGGGCGCGGGAGAGGTCACCGTGCGACTGAATATGATTCCTTTCTCTCGTCGCGTTTTCTTCGAATTTAACCGTTTCCATTGTTTAAAAGATTCGCGAGAAAAAAAAAAACAATTGCATTGTTCAATCGAGACACCTAATCCGTTTCCTTATCGACTGAAAAGGAGCTCTTAATTTTCGATCGAACCCATAATTCGAACCTCTCAATCGACCCCTGTTCGGGTCCTCACAATAAGATCTAATGTAATGAGTTTTGATAAGTGTTGTTTTTTATTTTCATGGATTTATGTACTAATATAATATGTAATCATATTTGAATATAATCATATGTATAATGGCACATGCCTTTACCAAATAAATGAGTAAATCTTTATGAATTTTTACTTACATGGTTTATGGACCCAAAAAAATGTCGGGGTGGACAAACGCCCCACTGCACTAATGCCGAAAAAAAACTCAGTGCACTAACGCAGGGTTAAAGTATGAAATTCAATAGTATTATTAATAAATGTTGTTACCCAACTTCACTGCCTGTAACCGGCGTTCTTCTTCTCCAATGCAAAGGACTTTGCAAACGTTTTCGAACCTAATGTTGTTCTTCTTCAGGCACTATAGAATTCCCTATATGAATTTCAATTTCCAGTCGGGAATTAACCGTTGAAGAAGAACAACATTAGGTTCGAAAACGTTTGCAAAGTCCTCTCCATTGGAGAAGAAGAACACCGGTTACAGGCAGTGAAGTTGGAAAATTTATCTACTCCGGTGTTAAAATTTCTATATAGTTTAATAAATGTCAATGTAATGCTCATTTTATAAGTAATAGATGTGTAGATATATTTTTAATTTATAAATGGCTTTCAAAAAAATTCCAAAAATAAAATTTTAAAATTAAATTATTTGACAATNGATGGATTCCATTCAAATGTCTTACCAATTACCCACAATTCAATGGAAAGTAGCAGTCAACATATCTGTTGAGTGCTGTGTGTGTTGAGTCAGCGCTGACAACAGCACTACCTCAACGTTGAAAAAAGGAACGAATTTTGACGAATGTTTAGATCAGCGCTGAGTCAGCGTTGAAAATTGGAATGTCCCGATTGTTTAAAGGTTTGAGTACTTATATACGTAATAATAGTTGACTCACGCAGGAACTACGTGTTGAGTGTAGTATATCGATATGTCCCAAAATGGCCGCTGCTGCATAGAATCAGGGGAGCGTGTCCTGACCTTGTTGTTATGGTCCGTTTTGTGGCTCCATCTAGCGGAAGAAAATATATTCGTTTGGACACAACACTTTAATGGGATTTCCCCCATTTGACTAGGCTGTTTTTATTGTAGGCTGTGCTTCTAGAATAAGACTATCCATTTCCTTTGAACTTACTACTGGTGCTCAATGTCAATGTCTAGATAGCTGTGAAAAGATCTAGTTATGAGATTTACTATTCCCTGAAATACTGTAGACTCGGAACTGACGTCAAGAAAGCGGGACGACCAATCAGCGCTTTCGACCGAAAACATGACTTCGCCTACGGAACCCGCAGCAAAAAGACAGCGAACATCGATGAACGTTTCATTCGCTGCTGTGACAGAAGAGATACCGGATTGCTCGGAACAATCGCCAAGCTTCCTTTCAGAGCTAAGCAAGCCATCGACAAGCTCATCTACAACACAGACCGACACTTCCGCCCACATGTCGCCGGAACCAGAGAACAACCATACCCCGGAGGTAAGTGACTGTAACTCATCTAAGTCTGTTTAGAACTACAGTAAAAACTGCTTACGCGACCACCCGCATTCGACGGGCACCTGTCAAGACGGGCAAAAATTTCTGGCACGGAATAGTTTACCCATAGAGTCTTTGTATAAGTTACCTGTATTAAACGACCACCCGTGTAACGCGACCGCGGGCATCGATTTTTGGTCCGAAACAACATACAACACCTGCAATAAGCGACCACTTTCGCGAATGGATCTGGTCTAAACTATTGTAAGAACCCATCTTAACAACGTTTCTCCCTCCTAATATAATAAATTAGTCTAAACTCTTGTTCGAACCCATCCCGGGCACTTCTCCCACCCTCGAAATTAGGTGCAGGTGTTAATAAATTAGTCTAGCAACAAAGGAAATTCATTTCAGTTTGTTGGAAAATGTCCGAAATGCAAAGTGCTGTCGTTAGAAGATCGTATTAAAGTTATCACAACAGCAATTAGCGGCGAAGTTTAACTGTGGGAAAACAAAATTTATTTTACCCTAGACCTACAGTATTTTCCTTGGGGGTGTAAAATATTGTACACGATACAATTAATCGGCTGATCTCATCGTTTGATAAAATCTATTTTTATTTATTTATTTTGAAGCTCATATACAGTACACGTGCGATAAATAGTTTCTGTATCAACCTACCTTATTTCCACGATATTTTTAGAAAAATAATATCCAAGTAATTTTCGCAGGCAAAATATTCAAAAAACAATAAACGCATTAATGCAAAAATCAGTTTTACTTCCTTTTTCGATTCCGCGATTGTAATGAAATCGTATAATGAGAAAAAATAATAAAATCGTTTTATTATTAATTAATAATTTTTCTTATTGTACTTAATTAATTAAGAAAATATTAAATATTAAAAAATACAGTATTTTTAAAGTTAAAATAAGATTAAACTAACGAAAACCAAAAGCAAAGTGATGGAGAGATAGGACGCGCTTGTATATTGATGACGTAATACACGTAACTGAGGAGAGAACGAAAAGAACCGAGTCGAATTAATTAAGTCGGAAAAAAGAAAATGTGCATTATAATCGAGAAAATGCGAGTATTGTATTAATCTTTACAATAAAATACAATACCAATATAGCCCTATCGTTGAAAAAATTCGCTTCTTTTTGCTGACCTCGAGTTTTGCTTAGTAGAAATGGCTAAAAAGTGCGCAAAATACGTACGGAAATACGTTATTACAGGACCACCTGTCTAAAAGACCACTTTTTGAAGGAACCGTGGGTGGTCGTCATAGACAGGTTTTACTGTACCTAACACGTAGAATATTCACACTAATTTGAGTTACTCTTACAGAAAAGACCCCCGACTCCGAGACCCCAGGAATCGAAACCCGTGGAGATCATCATAACCCCACCAAACCGCATAAACGAACCGGACGAGAACTTCACTCCAACCCCCAAGCTGCCAAGAAGCTACATCTGCCCTCAAGCACCGCGAAGGAAACGGCCTCTGCGGCGTCCGCGCCGACTGCTGTCTCCGAAGGAGTTGTTCCCGCCGATGACAACGGAGGAGGGCCAATAGTTCAACAAATGGTCCAACTACCTAAAGGTCCAAAAAGAATCACATTTGACTTTGCCAGGATCTTTAAACACTGTATATTACTCCCCGTAATATACATACGAACTAAAAACAACCGGAGGAGCGGTCATGCCTAACCAGACCTTCAACCTATTTCCGTTCTTGGAATGTTTTGAAGATCATGGTAGACAACTTCCAATCCAAAGTTTCCATATTTGGGACACAGAAACAGCTGAAAAATGCCTTCCAAATAAAGCCATTAAATTTAACGAAGGTGGAAACATGACATTGATGGAAATGGCCCTAAGACGTCCTTCCTTTCACATGGACGCCATATTTGATAGATATTTCATGGCGGAAGGTGCAGACAAACCGGTAGACGAAAATAAATACGATAACTTATACCAAGCATGGTTCAACGTATATAACTCTGAAAATTTCGGAGACAATACAACCAAATACCGAATACGGATACACATGGCATTGTGGAACGCATGACGCTGGAATGTGGAGAACAGCCCTCCAACCTTCCTTAGATAATCACATGATTAATCCAATTGAAGATGCTAAAAAAGCATACAGTTATTGGGATAAACGTAGTGTAAACTACCATCAATCCTTTGTTGATGGTTTGTCTTTAATCGTACTGACCTAAATAACAATGATAGACTCTTCCGTATCCCCTTTAATATTTGTAAGACCAACACAATTACATACAACCGATGGTTCCTACGAAAAGGTCTTCTTCCAAGTTTTCATCACCTATCACATGAAAATCGAAGTTGAAATGTACGACATTGTATTCAAACCCATATGGTATAACTATGACATGTCCATGGACTTCCCATAGAACCAAAACAGACTCTTTAACAACGAAGGAACAAGGACAAGAAGACGTCAGCAGCAAAAGCCCAATGGTCAGGATGTAACGCGTATAACTTGGTCACCGGATCAGGAAGCGGCTATGTAATTTAATGTACTGTACTTATACATTGAAAATAATAAAATTTAATTCTAAATATCACTTATGGTAGTTGTTATTTCGTTATGAATGTATGTCTCTTTAATCCAACAAATTACGTTCGGTAGACTATCAATACAGCTTTCAGATTAGACACTTCTTTTATTATTTTCACATATGCATTTCAGGCTTATATAAATGCTAAGCTCCTCTTCAGTGCAATACTACAAATGATTAAAAAAAAACAGTTAGTGATTTGACAAAATTCCTCGTATGTAGGTCATATTTACTGACCTAAAACCATCATACACAGTGCGGCAATTAAATTCCGGGACTGAAGCTATATCTCAGCAACCAGTAGCGACATCTGTTTAAATTTTATGTCATATGAAGTTTGAACAGATGTCGCTACTAACCTAAAACTTTTATTTAAATCGGTTAACATTTATCATTGTTTTTGATATATTGTTTATCAGTTTATTTTGTTACATGTCGGCAAACAATAATGGAACAACGTGCTGTTATTAAATTTCATGCTAAACTGGCACAAGTGCCACAGAAACGTTCAAAATGATGCAGAAAGTGTATGGAAGTGAGTGTTTATCATCACCTCAAGCCAAGAAAACGCGAAAAGTTCCATCAAAAATCAAGACGATGTTCATTGTTTTCTTCGATAGCAAAGGCGTCATCCACCGTGAGTTCGTCCCACAGGGTCAAACAGTTACTGCTGCTTTCTACTTGGGAGTTTTACAACGATTAATGGGAAGAATTCGTCGAATTCGACCAGAATATCGCAATTCTGATGACTGGTGTTTGTTACACGATAATGCACCGAGTCACACATCATTGATTGTTCGTCAATGTTTGGCACAAAATCAAGTCTGTGTGTTGAATCATTTGCCGTATTCCCCCGATTTAGCACCATGTGACTTCTCTTTATTTCCAAAAATGAAAATGAAGTTGAAAGGACGCATTTTTAATGATATTGAAACCATCCAAAGAGAGTCTACGCGCATATTAGAGGCAATACCGAAAATTGAGTTTGAGCAGGCATTTGAATCACTATTGAATCACTGTAAAAAGTGTATTGAAGCAGGAGGAGAGTATTTTGAATAATTTAATAAAAAGATTTGAATAAAATTGTTTTGTTACATTTTTATAGATCCAGTCCCGGAATATAATTGCCGCACTGTGTACTTAAAAATTGTCATATTTATACATATGGTTCCGTCTTCTAAAACCTCGGTGACATTGGGAAGAGTTTTTAATACAGCCATTAAAAACATCTAAACTACACTTTCCAAGCATTCATACGAAAACCCTAATAAATTAATATTTTTTAATAATTTTTTACATAACATATTCCAATAAAAACAACAAAGTAATACAATACGTACTTTTAACATGTGCTCACAAAATCTTATATAAGTACAACTTTTAAAGAATTTATATTTTCTACAACACAACGTTGCAGTAACTGTAATTATTATCGTTTTTTTTACTGGTTAATTACATGCATTATAGTGATATTAAAATCATTTTTAAGAGAATACGTACATTATTTCATCATTTCACAATATATTACCCATCATTTTCTCACACGAGACTTTGTAAAATGGATACATTACAATCACTTTTTTTATTTTAGCTCTCTCTATCATATTGTACCACTGTTGATCTATTTGCATACCATTTGATATATTGATTAAATTATTATCTTTAAATTTTATAATTTCAACATGTTCTTTAAATTTACGTTTATACATATCTTTTTCTGAATGAATTATTTTTATATTATTTCTATCTATTTGACAATTACTATTTCTTATATGGTTGAACCACGGAGAATTATTATATTTTAATCTTATTGCTGCTTCGTGTTCTTTAATTCTTAATTCTTAATTCTAACGTTCTACTAGTTTCACCTATATAATTTTTTAGTTTTTGGCAATTACAATTAATTTTATATACCACTCCTGATTTTTTTTTAAATTATCAACATTTATTTTATATTTATTACTAGCAGTTATCTGCGGCTTTGCCCGCGCGGATTTTGCAAGCAAACCCCATTTATATTTAGTATTTCAACAACGATAGTAATTGTTATATAATACCTACCGCTGAGAATGATGAGAATTGCCGAGAATCAAATGAACTATTTTCAATTTGATCAATTTTCCGGAGCGTTTACAATCGTTCTATAATCGAACCAATATGCAATAACAAATTCGAATTTAAAACGGTTCGAACATTTTTAAAATCGAAATAGATAAAAAATATTTATAACAATGTCTGAAATGTTATTAATTTAATACACCTAAGTACTCGATGGAGACTAAATCCTCTCCCTCTCCCTCTCCGCCCCGCGGGGGAATTTCGAAAAATTCCTTCTTAGTGTGCGTTTTCATGACGTACCCTAACTGTGTACCAAATTTCACCTCTTTAGGTTAAGCGATCTGCTCTGGGCGATGATGAATCAGTGAGTGAATGAGTGAGTGAGTCATTCAGTCAGTAAGAACAAGCAATCTAAATATATAAAATTGCTTGTCCTCACTGACTGACTGAATGACTCACTCATTCACTCACTGATTCATCATCGTCCAGAGCAGACCGCTTAACCTAAAGAGGTGAAATTTGGTACACAGTTAGGGTACGTCATAGAAACGCTCACTAAGAAGGGATTTTGAAATTCCCCCACGGGGGGTGAGGGAGAGCATTAAGGCTTAACCGGAACAACGGCTTCTACTGTACTGTTTTAGATGCGATTTTTTGTTTTTATCTGCGTTATAGTAGGGTATGCCATGGCAATGCACACTAAGAAGGGATTTTTCAAAATTTCCCCGCGGGGGGAGAGAAAGAGGTTTTAGTCTTTATCGAGTACTTAGCTGTATTAAATTAATAACATTTCAGACATTGTTATAAATATTTTTATCCATTTCGATTTAAAAAATGTTCTTCGAACCGTTTTAAATTAGAATTTGTTGTTGCATATTGGTTCGATTATAGAACGATTGCAAACGTTCCAGAAAATTGATCAAATTGAAAATAGTTCATTTGATTCTCGGCAATTCTCATCATTCTCAGCGGTAGGTGTTATATAACAATTACTATGGTTGTTGAAATTGTAAATATAAATGAGGTTTGCTTGCAAAATCCGCGCGGGCAAAGCCGCGAGTAACAGCTAGTTTTACATATTTAGATTATTATTTACGATTTATATTATTAGTAGTTCTTGTATATATATTTTTCAGACCCATTATGTAGGTGTTCTTTTTTATAGTTTCAGGAATACCAGATTGATAATTAATGGTTTTATTGACGCTACATGGTTTTTTAAACGTTTTAAAAAAAATTTGTCTATTTTATTAGCTATTGTTATATCTAAAAAATTTATTTGGTTGTATTTCTCTAATTCAATATCAAATTTTATATCTCCATTTATATTATTTATAGTATTTAATATTATTGTATCATTCGTTATTTTATTATTGTAAATTAATAAGTAGTCATCTACATATCTCATCACTATTTTAACACTAGGGATATTTTGTATTTTTTCATCAATATTTTTCATAACTACAGTAGAGCGTCGATTATCCGAATCAATTGGGGTCTGGGGTTGTTCGGAAAATCGATATTCCGGATAACCGATTATGCACGAAAAAATATATTAATTTATCCCATGTTGAAATTTTTCTCTGTTGTGTGTCGCTTCGCGTTGAATTTTCGTCGATGTTAAGCCTAACGAAGACTNTTGTAAACATTATTGATATAAGGAAAAGCTTTATAATTCTTATCTTTTTTATATTTGATATTAAATCTGTTTTTATAATACTGGTTGCGCCACATTTTTAACTTGTAACTGGGGTAATTATTCAAAATAAATTTATTCTCTAATTTTTTTAATTCAATTTTACAATTTATATTATTAGTAGTTCTTGTATATATATTTTTCAGACCCATTATGTAGGTGTTCTTTTTTATAGTTTTAGGAATGCAAGATTGATAATTAATGGTTTTATTGACGTTACATGGTTTTTTAAACGTTTTAAAAGAAAATTTGTCTATTTCATTAGTTATTGTTATATCTAAAAAATTTATTTGGTTATATTTCTCTAATTCAATATCAAATTTTATATCTTCATTTATATTATTTATAGTATTTAATATTATTGTATCATTCGTTATTTTATTATTATAGATTAATAAGTAGTCATCTACATATCTCATCACCATTTTAACACCAGGGATATTTTGTATTTTTTCATCAATATTTTTCATAACTAATTCAGCCAGTTTTGGCCCCATCTTTGACCCCATACTGACACTGTCTATTTGTCTGTAAAAATCATTATAAACTTCAAAATAATTACTGGCATATGCAAATTTTATAAGTTCAATTATTGTTTTATCAATTTGTAGTTGTATTAGGCTGTTTTCTACTGATTTCCACTTTATATTCGGATACATATTTTTTATATCTAAACTAATTAATGTATCTGATCTTTCTTTTTTTATTTTTTGGATATTATTTATGACTTCATCAGTATTTTTTATGCTATTGTTAGAACCTTTAATGTTTTTTAAAACCTTTTAATTTTGTCAAATCACTAACTGTTGTTTTTTTTAATAATTTGTAGTATTGCACTGAAGAGGGGCTTAGCATTTATATAAGCCTGAAATGCATATGTGAAAACAATAAAAGAAGTGTCTAACCTGAAAGCTGTATTGATAGTCTACCGAATGTAATTTGTCAGATTAAACAGACATACATTCATAATAAAATTTAATATTAATGAACTAATATCGTGACCCTTTTTCCTCTAGTACTACTGGTTATTCGTTACTACCAGTAATTCGATTATTATTACTTATCTTATCAGTAATGGCCCCCGATTTCCCCAGAGGGGTCAAAGGCCATACTGATAAGATAAGTAATAATAATCGAATTACATACAGTCGGACTTACTCATGATTTTGCTCGTTATTAGCATTTACAATTGTTTATAAAACTCATCTCTACCCTCAAAGCTAAGCTTTTTGCCATTTTATAATACTGTAATTAAAAATATTATATTTTATTTTAAAAACATTTTATAAGAGATGGCGCCACAAACAGTTTAAATGTTGCCTGAAATGTTAATTAAGCGACTCGATGCTGGATTTTTTTATGCGATGAAAAATGATTAAAATTTATAAAATAAAGAATTGTGAATAAGTTTTTGTTTTGTAATTCGTGTTTGTTAAATGAAATCTTCCGAATTAAACTGTTTTTTCTTACATAATAGACGAAAGATTATAAAATTATATAAATTTTTTCTCTTTAAAAAAACGTTTTGGAACGTAAACCCATTTTTTATATGTAATGTGAATTCCGTGATTTTTATAACGCGACATTCTTGTAGAATCGCCCCCCAAGTGGCCGAGCGGATAAAACCACTGAACACTGGTAGTTTGTCGTGGGTTCGCGCCTCGCTAACGAGCTGGCCACGTGGATTTTTCCGGGTTTCCTTCACGTTTGTAACAATTATATAGGAGCCAGTTTCCCATAAAATATTTCCCGAGAGACATTCCCTCTCGGCAGATCGCCCATGTGTCGCATTTCCTTAATATAAAACCAACCTATCTTGTATAATCTAACTACCGCATTATATGAGGATTACCTGTACTGTATTTCAAATGTTAAGTTATAGCTTTGACCATTAGTCATGTAACGAATATTCAGTTACTATTCGGTATTCGGCCTATTTTTCAATATTCGGCCGAATACCTAAAAACAAGAGTAAGAAATAACAAAAACACAGTAAATTAATCATTTTGCTATTTATATTTAATGTTATTGGGTTAGTGTTGTTTGTTTAGTAGAACCTCGAAAACTCAGCCTAATGTGGACCGAAGGGTGGCCGAGTTTGTGAAAATGCCGGGTTATCGGGAATGCGGTTAAAAAAAATAAGTACGAGTGTTTCCTCGGAAAATACTGTACTGTACTTGTATGTATTGTTTACTTGAGAATATAACAGAGAATAAACTGCCCAAATACCCTTAAACAAAGGGAAAGTACGTCCTTTATGAAGGCATAGAGCCTTTACTACATGAAAATGAAAATTAATGAATACACTGTGTACAGTAATTTACCTGATAAGACAGACCTCAGAAAAATACTTTATGAGAGCTTTTATACTTTTATAAAGCTGTCTATAATGAAAATTAATTAACTAAGGATTTTTTTGCCCTGCCAGGGTGTAGCCGAGTTATCCAGAGTGCCGGGTTATCGAGAGCCGAGTTTTCGAGGTTCTACTGTATTTATTTATAAGTTATAACATGCACAAAATAAAAAAATAATAATAATATTAGTCACATGTATTCACAATTTATAATTACAAAGATCAGCACACGTATTCGTTCCAGAATCAAAGATTCGTTCCAGAATCGTCGCAAACATCTGACCCTGCCTATCCTTTATAAGCGCTCGTCTTTACTCTTTCCTTTCTCTTTCCTCCATCTCTCTAGTTCACGTATGCCTATGCATACATCATAATACGCGCTCACGATACTTTCGATTCGTCACTTTTCCGTCGTAGTTTTTCCATTTTATAATTACTTGACTCATAGCCTGGTGATAACGGAGAAAAGAGACAGATAGGACGTCGGTATATGTCACAATTATGATTTCACAGATTCGAGACAGCTTAGTAGTTCGAACGATCCCAGGCTTTCGCCCGTGCACGCTAAGTGACTTTCATCACAAGCATTTAGCTTTCCGAAGTCTATGACAACAATTATTTGGCATTGATGGCCGCAAATTTCGCGCCAATAAGCTGCTTCGACTTGTTCGATTATGTTATCAACTCAATTTCATATTTATTTTTACATTTTCACTTTCCGGTCCCTCTCTGTTCTTTTTCCCTTATTTACACGTGTAGGTCATTTCATTGTTATTCATATTTGATATCATCATTTATCATATACTGCCATGACGCTCGTGTCTGTCCGCTACAACTGTCAAGAATTAACGCGATTGGCTAAGCGTAGTGACAGCGGGCCAATAGAGAGCAGGGTCCTTGCCATAATGCGGTTTGCGCGCCAATTTTCCTACGTGCGTTAATCAAGCCGAATAGTTTGGCCGAATATTCGTCTATTCGGCCACGCTCTTGGCCGAATACTCGGTATTCGGCCTGAGGCCGAATATACTATTCGTTGCAACACTAGTAACCATAAATAATAAACTGCTTTAATAGTTCCAGGTGTTTCTTTCAATTTTTATCCACTTGTCTCCTGTTGCAAGATAATAAATCTCGGCTTCAAAAATAAATCTCGGAGCTAAGAACGTTTTAAAACTAATCCCCCTCGGGGATTAGTTCAGCATGGTAGTCTGCAAACAAATAAACCGACTCCGACCTGTCCTCTTTTTTAAAATGTCACACTATGACGGGTATAACGAATTTACTTTGGAAAATCTTTCGAGTACATAAAGAAACATATCACTTCTTATCCAGCCAAAAGAAGTCCACTTTTATTAGTTAATTAATTATCAAAATTTCGCTTAAATTTATTTTAAAGAAAAACTTAAATACAATAAAATGTAACGATAACAATTTGATGAGTGACGTAAATAAATTGGCCCGTAAAATAGTTTCTTCCGCTTACGGAAATAGTTAATTTCCTCCCGATGGTTGATGTGAATATATTCGTTTAAATAAATAAAAGCTATTTTATGAAAGTAAAGAGCATGTAAAAGCTTATATCTCTATGCGATTTGCACTCATTCCTGTTGTCTGTCCTTACCATCTTAATGCATTTGACAGTCTCAAAACTAATTTGAAGATGGTGGCATATTTCTCTTCTCCATTCATCTATTACAGAATCTCTAATGGATCCTCAGTTTTACTCCCTATTTGTAATAGCCATTCCGAAATTGTTTTATGCGTTTTTAATAGAATAAAACAATTTTATTTTAAGAAAATTAATTCTATTCTCCGTCCACTAAGGGATTGTACAGTACTGTACATTAATTGCGTGTGTAATCTGAGCCACTTTTGATTCCTTTTATCCCTCATTACAATGTTAAACTTTTGGCAGCTCCTTCTCTTTTTTTAATCATATGTACAATCCGCATAAAGTTGAAGAAATGACAGAAGATACAAACTGAAAATAATGAATAAGAGTTTATTTCTTATATTGATAACAGATGACGCCACGATCTTAGTAAAGAAAACTGCTGAATATTTTTTTTTAGAATAAATTTTAAATTTAAAACGAATCGATGATAATTTAAAAGATGTTCGACGAAAGTAAAAAGAGAAAAAAATTTAAAATAAATTAATAAGTAATTGAAAAGTGGCAAGATGATTCGAATTATTATCAGTAGATGGCGCCAGTACAGTACATTTTCACACAGATTATAAATATACTGTACACTAATTAAAGGCAGATTCACACTATTGTGTACATAATATTTAAACAAAATGGTCCGTTATTCGATGGAACGTTATTTTCACAGCTTTTCCTGAAAAAATTGACCGCCGTTTAGAAATGCTTTGGATGCGACATTATGGAAGGTTCGACGTTATATCGATAGTCACTGCAGTGACTTCCAGCCAAGTAAAAACGTCACTGAGTTATTGAGTTACAAATTTTTCATTGTAGTGTGTAATATATAGTAACAAACTTTGAAAAGCATTATGACTATAAGAATTATATTAAGGAGCTAATAAACGCAAACAACGCGAACAAACAACACTTGATATGTTTTCAAATAAATTTTGTATATTGTATATTGTTTTCAAAAATAGTTTTTTATAAGAAATGTAGCATATATAGATGTGTAATTAATTAACTGTACAGCTTGTAATAAATACAAATTGTACAAATGTCATAATTTGTAATAAATTAACTTCAACAATAAAAGTTTTTATCCCCTGTTTAATGTTATCAGTCGGTTATTGTTATAAAAAATTTCGTCCCACAATAAGCGGATTCAACTGTACTACATAAAGTATACAATTTTATTTGATTCAGTACAGTGAGAAATAGCATTTGGAATAGAATAGTTTTATACTTTTTGACATATGAAATTATATTTTTATGTTAAAAATACCAGAGATCGCATTGATAAATAATGCATCCTCTTATTAAAATTTCATCAAGAATTATAAATGGGAATTATTAATAATTTGTTTGTATAACATATGGTGACGTTAAATACGATACGTAAATTATTCTAAAAGATTTATTTTCTAAACTCCAATAACGAAAAAGTAATTTTTTACAATATGATATCGGTATCAAATTTAATAGTTATGTTGATATAGAAAGTTTTCTAGAGTAAAACCAAGCATATTTTTAATGCACTGTACCTATTCTTATTAAGTTTTGGTCACTCACAATTTTATCATAAAACAACTGTTGGTTAAAGTTTTGCTTTATAATTAGCATTGCCTTCATGGCTTCAACATTTAATTTCGACTTCTCTTTTGACCATGAGTGAAAATATTCTTTACAGAAGCTGTAGTTCCTTGGAAACTATTCTTATCAAATTATTAAAATCTTCGACTTCAAGATCCATTCCGCAAATTTCATTAAATTTTGATTCATAATGTTTTGACCCATATCAGCCACATTGATTTCTTTTCTATTGAATTTATTCAAATATTTAGTTATAGATATTGTTATTATTAACGCCCATTGATCGAATTTCATCTGTTTATGTTTATGTAATATATTCCCGAAATTCGTTGAAATTATTCTGTAAGCTATATTTTATGCCTTTATTTCCCGTAGTATCCATTCAAATTTATGACAATTACCAACGCAAAATAAACATTTTTTGTAACAAATCACGAGTTCAGAATACAATATACAAATGTGTTTAATATGCAAACTAGAAGCTAAGTTTTTTGATTTTCAAAAATCAGGACAAAAGTGAAAATTTTACTAAAACGACGGAACAATCGGGAGTATGGTTAGAATAGGCCAAATCTAAAACGGTACGTATGGTTAGAATAGGTCGAATCTACAATGGTACGAAGTAAATGATCTCTTAATATCCATAGGACAAAAAAGTTTAAAATATAAAAGAAAAAAAGGGTTTATTGATTAGATTCTTGAATAGAATTCCTTTTAATTTAATTTTCTATTAAGTTCACTTTTATGTTACTCGTGTTATTTCTTTAATGTAAACTTAGTTGTCTTTTATAATCGCATAGAATAATGTTTGCATTAATTTTTCATTTGATTTAAAAAAGAACTGAAGTTCTTGGTAAACATTATGGGTTTGTTCTTTTATTTATAATGAGAGTTTTATTTACTTACTTCGATCGATTTATCAATATTAATTTCTTTTCCACGAAATAACTCATGGGAGAACGAACGGCATAATGTAATGCACTTCCCATCAAACACGTATACAAAGTACAGTACATTGGAAATTGAAAGCTTTTATTTTCCTGGTGAGTTTAATAAGAATTTCTTAAATTTTATTCCATGTCGTAAATACCGTACTTATTTTTGTGATGAGTAAATTTATAAATATAAAATGCATTTTTTGTATTTACTGTATTTTTTCGGGAAGTTTCCGAAAAGAAGTAAAAAATATATATATATATTTAAGAGATATTTCATTTTGTTGAAATGTAATTTGTAAAATTTTTTATTACTTTGTATGAACGGGATTTATAGAATAAGGTAACGCTACATATGCATAATCTGTTTTGTATCAGCTCATTATTTGAGCAAAAACAATGTTTCCACCAAATAATAATAACTTTTAGTAGTAGTGGTTTAGGCCATTCTGATCACAAAATTAAATTTATTTTGTGATCAGTATGACCCAAACCACTGCTACTGCTTTCTAAAGACTTTTCTAGTAAAAATTATTTAAATTTAATATTTATAAATTCTAATTTAATTTATTTTTTAAATTTTAGTTGCCTGAAATAAAATCTATTTGTAAATGAATTCCGTAAAAATACATCCTTATCAAAAGGAATTTAAAGAAAATGAACATCAAGTTACTGTTTTGAAGAATAAATGGAAACCATTGATAATATGTATGAGCTTCATTGGCCTGAAGTTAGACAATGGATTTTCGCTGAGTGTTATATTCATGTTTATAGGTGCAAAAACAACACTAATTAGCTATGTATTTCATATGTTGACAACGTTGAGTGATGAATTTTCAGTAATTAATTGTGTTATATTTTCTTACTTTCTAATAACAGTACTTATTGTTATTTTCTTATTATACCATTTTCATTTCAACAAAAAGAAGCTCTTATCTAAACTCGGAAAAATATATAAAGTATTAGAAATAGAAGAAGAATTAAGCTCGAAAGATTGGTTCCTTTTTGTTAGATGCTGGATGATCTGGATAAATTTCATAATAGCTATTACAGTTGCTTATTTAATTGTTTATACATTTCAAAATAAATCAAGACTTGAACAAAATTCTATTTATATTTCGAAAATATCATATATATTTTCATATATTTATCTCATTTCCTTTTATTTATTTTTGTTTATACAGAATCATTTCTTGCTACTTTTCTTCTCTTATATATGCAAAGAGTTCGAATATTCTTTGAATTTTTTAATTAAAAAAACTGTTTCGTTGGAGAATGATGCGACTGAGAAAGTTGTTCTGATATCAACTAAGTACAATCAGATTGTAAGTGTTATCAACGAAATTCAGGCTATTTATTCCCCGGTAATATTTCTCTGGGGTATTTCAATTATTGGAAATACAGTTTTTAATATTGGTCTTTTTTTAAAATTTTCAATAAATTCGATAAAATTACTCCGTTTTATTGAATTTATCTGCTTTTCTGTTTTTCAACTCTTTTCTTTTTTTGACATATGTTTCTCTTCTTCGAATGTAACTACAGCCGCAAAAAATCTATTAAATTCGATATATAAAATATCTGAAGAGAGTAATATGAAATCTTTAAAAGAATCCACTTTCCGATTTTATTTAACGTCTCTCGAAAATTTACCAAAATTTTCTGGGTGGGAAATGTTTCATATTGATAGAAACTTTGTAACAGCTGTTACTGGTGTAATTCTCACTTACAGTATCCTAATGCAGCAATTTACTGATTTAAATAAATGAGATTATTATGAATGTAATTTTAATACTAAAACTCCTAAAACAAACTAATTTTACCTTGAGTTAAATACTGAGTTTCTATATTAAATGTAGTTATGAATTGAAGAGTGAAATTCTGCTAATATTCATATTAAAGAAATAATGATCATACTTGATTTAGTCAAATTCTAGTTTAATATCGAGTTATTTTTCACTAGTTTGATCTGTTAACTCCCAACACTAGAACATTAAGATCTACAACCATCATAATTTCATCCATCCATTAGAAATGGAATTTTCTTTATCTCTGGCAATTGAGTGTATATTGAATATCATATTAATGAAAAGTAAAATCATGTCTCAAACCCTTAGACCAATAATAAGTTATGACTGTTTATTTCCAATAAAATCTTTGTTTTTACTTTATTCTTCTCTTTGACTATTCTACGTATGGTTCTTTATGGCTGTCTACGCAAATATCATCACTCGTTAAAATATATCTGTGGAGCTATATTATTAAGTTATTTATAATCAAATAGATAAAAAGTCGTGTGGAATTGTAGATTGGTTCATTATACAGTAGAAGTTCGTTAATCCAGCATCCAAGGAACCAAAGTTGTGTTAGCTCCGGACGTTTTGTATTCTCAAAAAATTCAAGTTACAGACGTTTATAAGATTCGAATGTTTCAAACATTATACACTTTTTACCAGCGCGTCCTTGATGTGCGTATGTTTCCTATTGTTTACACCAAGTTTTCAGATTGAAGACTGGCAGGTGTATTTGTATTACAAATATATTTGTTTGTAAATTTTATAAACATTTTAATGAATACGTTATTGGACAAAATCAACATTAACATTCACAATGGTTCATGTAATATGTTTCAGTTTAATGGAAGTTTAACATTCATACAATTCTCCAGTGATATGGGATGATATCGATTACACTTTTCTATACTCGTTCTGTCTTAAATACACTAAATACCATGATGTAAAACATAATTTATTTACGCGTATATTTGTTAATGTATCTTTAAAGAGTTGATAAGAGAAACAAGTATTATTAAAATTTATTTAATTTATAACTTGAGTTACCGTATTAAAATAAATCTTACAGTTGTGTGTTCGTAGAGATTCTTGTAATAGTTAAATATAGTTAAAATTAATAATTAAAACTTAAAATATTTTGTCAAATGTATCGGTTTACTTGATTAAAAACATAAACAAAAAAAATCTTATTTCGGCGGTGGCGGTGTGCACTGCCACACCCGAAATAAGATTTTTCGTGGGCGATATGCCATGAAGACATGGCTTGCTCGCTGGGTTTTGGGGGTCAGGACCTCGTACACTCTAGCGTGAAGCTGTTTGACACACGGAGCTATAATACTGGAGCGGATAATCAAGTGAAGCCAGTATAAGCTTGCGGAGGACAGAAGTTGCCATCTTGAGCACGGAAGAAACATCGTAAGCTCGTTGCTTAAAGTTGTAATTCAACGATACATTCTTATTTATTTATTTATTAAGGTTTTTGAAAGCTCCAAATAAGTATTACTCACCTCAATGTCCACTAGAAAAGCTTTAAAATTTGGTATTCAAGACTGTTGTTCCGTTTTAATATCAATTTCATGATCTAAAAAGTGGTATTGCTTTGTTACGGACTTATCAAACAGTAGCCGTTGAAGACGACAGGAACAAACTAAACTTTATTTAGTGTACGTATTACGAAGATGCATTTCGGGTGTCAAAACCCTCTTCAGTTCGATTCTTAGATTTACCTAACATTATAAGTGTACTAGGTTACAATATTGCTTAAGATTGTTTTACGAAAAAATTACAGCACAGTTATATTTACATTTACTTGTAAATATAATTGTGACCGAAGGGTCGGCACCTCTTTGGTGCCCTGTCAGGATGACACCACCGCGTCTCGGCGGACACGGAAGCCGCGTTATTTAGGTCACGCGAGCGGTCGCGTAACGGAGCGATCAGAGTCGAGATAGAAGGAGAGACAACGCAGTGATTTACTCAGACGCTTTTTAACGTAACAACTGTTTAATGGTTAACGATAGGCTATACATTAGGGCTGCTGTTAGATACATTGCTCGCTTTAACAATATTAAGATATTACGTTTTTACCCGTTTTGAGAGAGAGAGTTTACAGAAGTTCGCGTGTCGATAATTACCTTGTATGAAATCCCAAAAGAAGACAGTTCTGGACTCAGAAAACAGAAGACACAGTTATTAGGCGTGGAAATATCCAAAGGCGAGGCACAGGGATAACTTGAGTGGTCCGATCGAGGAACTGGTGACGACTGACTCATTTTGTTCTGTTTTTCATGTTGGATTGTTGAAACGGAGATATTAGGTCGAAAGGTGCTGAGAAAGCGTCGTTATTACGCCTGAGAACTTAGCAGATGTTTAGCTCCCAGATGTAAAAGTTGACAGTTGTCGAATGAAATTATGGCTACACTGTGAAATAATATAAACACACGAGAAGTCCGAATTCGGATCCTCACATAATTATGCTGTAATTTTTATGAATGCAAAAATGGTTTGGCCCTGAAGATGTTCGCAGGACTATCAAAACGAGTAGTCCGGTAAAGCTGATACGTGTTAGCTTACCTTACTGCACGATCACATATTGTGAACAATGTGAAAGGCAGGTTTATCGGCTTTTGGTAGAGAACTTGACTCACCCATCTTACAATTTAGATCTTTCTCCTCGCAATTTCCAGGTCTTCCAACCTCTGTAAAAGGCATTGAAAAGCCGTCCATTTGCTTCTGATGCTAACATGCGCGAGGTAGTTCAGGATTTCATTTGCCAGCAAGTATAGCATTTTTTCGAGAACTCCCGCCAGTTTGTTGGTCAGCGGGACAAATGCCTCAACGCCTGGTGATTACTTGTAAATGAAAGTTAATTGTAACCTAGAAATTCTTTCCAGGCGGATTTGTTTTGAGCACACCAAATATGATAAGTTAGAAGAGGATCGAAGGGATTGTTTTATTTCTTAACTTACCCACTCTTTAGGGTTTTGGTTTATATATATTTTTTAGATAATAAATTGATCGATCTCCCACCAGATATAACTAGGTATAAGTTTCTTAATCTTTCTCATTGTTGAGAACAAAATTAGATATACTGTACTTTTCATTATACAAGCACAGTAGAGCATCGATTATCCGACCTAATTGGGGACTGGGGTTGGTCGGATAATTGAAAGGGCGGATAACCGAAAAGCATGAAAAAATCTATTATTAGTGTAGTATATTATTATATCCCATGTAATTAGTATATTAGTATATCGCTATTAACCTACTTTGCGTTGAATTTTCATCGATGTTAAGCCTAACAAAAATTTTTTAAAATAATAATCATCGCTATTGTATCGTTAAAAATTAGAAAGTTAAGCCTCGTTTAAATACTGGCTCCCTTTCATGGTCGATCCAGTGTTGCCAGCTAAAACACGTAAAAATAATATTAAAGTAGCCAAGACATAGCCAAATATTGTAGCGCCACATCATTTGAAATTTGCCGACTAGGACGGTCGGTTGATAGGGGGTCGGACAATCGAGGCTCTACTGTACTCTCAATTCAGCGTATAAAAGAGACTTTACTGGTTATAAAGTATTCTTAATTTTGGTAAATAAATTTACATTTTTCAGAAGCTTCGAAAATACATATTTATTAAGTTTCAATGTTTCAAAAAATAATATATTTTTTTTAAATATTTCTTTTATATTATAGAAGAAATAGAAGTATAAAATCTATAACACAAATATTATTATACGTGGTATAAATATCGAACTATTGAATGTAAGTATTGATGCATGTAAAGTAGAAAGTATTATCGATAATATAAAGCCCTATGATAATTTTTTATATCCAGGATTGTAATCGAGAGTGGAGAGTGGTCAGTAGAAGGTCCAAGTAAATTTGCGAAATTAGGTTTCAAAATTGTATATGCTGCAGAAAGCATCAATGCGTCAAATGTAACATGCCCTGTGCTGACATATTCTATATTCGAATTCCATGAAATCAACGTTTCGAACTGCTCAAATTTAAAATGATGACGGCTGAACATGAAGTCTCACTAATGTGTTGTGAAATATTTTGAAGAGGTAGTCGATAGGGACAAAGGCAAAGCGGTCCATCACTTTACTGGAGAGTCGGTTAACTGTCAAACTGTGTACAATATTTTAAACAGATACGAAGAACGTTGAGATGGAAGTTTCAAGCCATTACACTGTCGAACATTTAAGATATTGATAAAAAATGAAGGACAAAGTCCGTAAACTTTTCAAATCGAAACCCAACACTTCGCTCAATAGTGCAGCTTCAAAATTAAAGCTGGCACGATTCTAGTTGCCATTTAAGTTGAGAAGTTGGGCATAAAAGGACGGGTTAAAACCACAGTACTGAAGTATTCAGGGAATCAAGAACTGCGTGAGAAAAATGCAGGTAGACAAATCTTGAAAAAATCTCAGGGAAAAGTCATTATTATTGACGATAAAATTTCCATGTCTCAAGACCAATCAACATTCCAACGCCATTTCTACAATGCCCGGGATACAGCTGATGTCCCAGAAAATTTCAAATTCAAGAGCATAGCAAAATTTCTAAAGGAATGGGCTGTGTGCATCATCTGGAAACGTTTTCGACCTTTCATTTCCGAGGGACTAACGGTGTATGCTGAGGAGTGTTTGAAGAAAGTGTTTGATACCTTTTATTGACAAGCATTATGGACGAAAGAAAGCGTTCTTCTGTCCTGACTGCTTCTGCTCAGTAGGGGAAGGCGGGCTAGTTATGACAGCTTCTTCTATTTTTTATATAATGTGTATTCTAGCTGCACTTCTAAAAGAATTATATGTATTCTGTACTTTATTGTTTCTTTTATTTTTACAAGCATAAAATCTTTAAGCATGTTTGTAAATAGTTCCGAGTAATTTATTATTTTTCACAATTGTATGAATTGTCACAATATACCTCAACTATGGAGCATATTATGACACGCAAGGGGCAAGCAGTGGCAATAATGCAAAAGGCTTGCAAAGTCCAAAGAATAAAACAATAACAGGGAAAAACGCGCAACTCGAACACTAACTATCTAGTGTATTCATTCGGACACAAGGCAAATCTCATCATTAATTTTTATTTAGTTGATTACCGGCACGGTTTCATAAGTACTAAAACAGGCGAATAAGTTTTTACTTAAAAGTTATAAACAGATAAAAATAACTCACACGAATGTAACAACCTGTTATGAATTTATTTGGAATGTTTTCCTATTATAATGTATATACAAGTCTTCATAATACTGCAATTATAAAATATGTTAATAATATAATAATAAAGTGAAAGTATTTATGGTAAACTGAAAATTAAGAATAATAAAAGTTAAGCTGAAGACCTATAAATCAAAATATATAGGTTAGGCTAGTCGTTGGCATATTTGGCTGCAACAAGACCATTCTTACTCTCTTCGTGTTTCAGATTGACAATTAACACATACATAATAAGGATTATTGTTGGTACAGTTCATGTGAGTCTAATAGCACTAGGATAGGAGACGTTTGTGACACATTAAAGTAAAGATATTTTATAAACATTGAAGAATCCCAGAAAATACATCTTTCTGACTACTTCTTTAGCCATTTTTACGTAATCTTGTAAGCTTACTTTTGCCCTCTCCGTTTTCTTCTTGTAATTATGTATTACCTCTGAAGAAGATTATACGTTAAACCAGTGTGCCGTGACATTTGATGATAGGGAAGCTGTGTTTCTGTAAGAAGCCGACTTCCAGGGGTAATCAGTTAATTCTCTAAATGTATTTTTAATAGATTATTTATCTGACATATTTAATAAATAAACAAGTTCAATGTAATTACCTCTGTTATTAGATTCAATAGATTCTCTATACCCTCTAAATGCCAATTCTTGCTTTGATAAAAACATATAACATCTATTAATTTAGATAAAATACATTAGCCGTAATTACCTCGTAATAATTTTCAATATTTATTTTATACTAGCTTACCCGTCGCGCATTGCTGTGATCTCAGAAGAAAGGAAATTCAAGCAAACTCGTTATGATAAAATTCAATTTACATTTTATTATTTTTATTGAAACTTATTATTATTATTCATTTTCATCGGTAAAACAATTCAAAGTGTCGTTTCAATTCTATTTATTTATTGGAGTGCTTGTGGATACACGATATTTTTTGTTTTTCCGTCTGGTGCGTACACGAATAAATCAGAAGGTTTTCCGACGCGTTAGCTGGTCACATACAGTTGTCCACGCGAGAAACACACATTCTCCAAATTTAACCCACACACTCGCAGCGATTGTCAGAAGCGCGATATTCCCCATTTATATATATATATTTTTAATCCTTTACAATTTTAATTATTTAATTGCTCCTTCCTTTCTTCCTTGGCGTGTTGTGAAATTTCTGATAGTTGGATAATAAACCGTTTTATTGTAATTTGTCTTTTTAAATTATTTTGAGTCGATATTAAAATTTGGAAAAGGGGGATTCCTAGATCGGTAAAATAGGCGAATTTCCTCCTACGACTTCGGTTGTTGTTCGGGATACAGTTAAGGTTTTAACAAAGTTCGAGCGAATACATAATTAGCAAAAAAAGTTAAAATAAAGTGATTAAACAAAAATTATTACAAATATCGTAAATAACAGTTCACAAATGCATATATAGAGATATTTTTTGAAATAGGGGGAAATGGTCTTCACAATTTGAAATCGATCGAACACACTGTCTTGATACACTCGTATAAACGCGCGCCATCTATCGTGGGTTAAATGTACTATGCCAGAAACCTTCACGGGAGTGTATTAAAAAACTTTCCTAAGTTTTATGGCAATCGTACTATGCCACAAACCTGCGCGAGAGTATATTAAACAACTTCCCAAAGTTTCATGGCAATCGGATAAACGGTGTGGTAATGCATGAAGGACATAAGACAGCCACACAGACACACACACAGACATACATTCATTTTTATATATATAGATTATTTACTAATGTTAAATTCTATTCCGCTTTGATTTCCAAATTGCTTCAAATACGAAAGAATCGACGATTTTTCATGTATTTTGCCAGCTAAATTTCCAAAGCCATTCTTGTTTCACACACTAATTTCATTTTAAAACAGTAGGCAAGCCAACAAAACAATTTTTGCATTTTTATGCATCTACAGAGCCATTTTATCGCGAAAATGTCGAACAAATTTTTTATTGAAGTGTTTATATTTAACTTAGGCATTGGCCTTTCTCTTTTAATAATGTTTTCTTTTTCATTATATGATTTTGAGCCAAAACATTTTAAAAATAAATTTTCAATATCGCAATTACATTCTGAATCGCTCGCCACGATATAAGGGCTAAAATTAAAAATAAAATTATAAAAACTTACTTGTTAAAATAAAATGTGTGGTGGATTATGTTACTGTGAATGACCGAAACGGGGGGAATGTCAACATTCACACAGTTGTGTGTGGTGAATGTCAACATTCACACAGTTGTCTGTGTCGACATTCACCGGTCAATGTCGACATTCACAAATATTGGTCTTTCACAGTAACAGATATACATACCTGGTACAAAATATTCTTCAATTGTATGAATATACTTTTAAAGAAAATTATAATTAAATATAGCTTTGTAAAAGAAACGTACATAGAAATAACATAAAATATTGTTTACTCTTTAAATCTTAACCACTTAGTCAAATAGCTCCCTACAAGTGAAATCAGAGACGATCTTGGAAGGTGTGCAGTGCGTGCATGCATGCCAAATCCCCACGGTGCCGATACCGGTTAATGTCAAATGCCTCTTTTGTCGCACCACTAGTATATCTCAAAGGACGCGACAGGGTTGTAAATTTTAAACGTTTCTCACCATAGCTGTAAAAATCTAAATACGTTAAACTTAATAGATTGTCCGTCATTTGTTTTCAAACTAATTCGTTTTAGGACCAGGTGTTGTCCATGGAAATTTCCAAAATTTACAACTTTTCGGTCACTCTGGTTGAACTGGAAAAATTTCTGTCTTTATTATCTAATATTTCGAAGAAATCAGTCCCCACTGTACTCGGCTATAGATTGGTTCGGTTAAGCTTTTGTTTAATCTTAACAATCGGTTTCAAGAAAAAAGTTATAAGCCTTGTCATTACTTGCCCCCTGTCACAACTATCCCCGCTCTTCCCTAAGCCACTTCAGTGACCAATTTTCCCAGAGTCTCCGGCGTTAATTTCTCTGAGAGTGCCGGAAATTATCTTAAAATTTACCAGGCTAGACGTAGCAAGATATTTTGAGCGATTTGTAAGCAAAAGTACTCCTGTCGAAAGTTCCAACTAAACTCTGTTCGTAGATTCAAGCGTATGTGAAATAGAATTAGCAAAGAACTAACAGAAGAATCGGGAAGGCACTGATGAAGTAAACCATAACTTTGTTGGATAAGATCAGCAAGGAAGACGTAATTTCCTTAATTTAGTTATCTGAAATTTTAGAACACATTTGGCTTGTCATTTGAATTACCTTCGTATTTCGTTCCATGCATTACAGCTTGTTTTATTTCAAACCTTAATTTACTTCCTGCTATCCCTTTTAAGTGATGTATACCACACACTGTGTTCATTTCGAAAAATATACTGTATACGAATTTTCGTATAATCAGAAAATATATGACAATGAATCTAAATATCGACTTTTTTGTTTTAAATAAGCAAACAACACTTGGATTTACAAGTAATTGAAATAATTGCTGTTTTTCTTCTTTCTAATATCAATTTTAAATGTTAAAAGAAATCATTAAAAATCGTTAAATCTTGTGCTGAATTTACAATTACAAATACTACGGTGTATGGATATGGTGCATATATCTATATTTATATGAAAATAACCTATTTCTAACTTATAATTTAAGCTCTAAAACCGAATTCTTTATTTTAACAAATATAACAATGACTATTATACAATAATAAAATATATTAAAATTACAAACTACTATTTACTATTACTATTTTACTGTACAGAACATGTAATATGCACGGTAAAGTAAAACATAGATTCAAAACAGAAACGTATACGGGTTATGTTCTATTATTTTAAACTCAAAAAATATAATTTATAGATTTTTGTTTTATTTTTGTATTATTTATTATTTTGATTACTTTTAGCATTATGAAAATATACGAATGAAATCAAAATAAACATTTTATAAATCAAATTTTAAATTAGTTTTTCTGAATTTCTTGTATTTTTTTTTTTCTTTTTTCTGGAATAGTCATAATGTCATTCGAACTAAAAGACCAAAACGTAATGCGTTTTCAAAAATCTTAAAGAACAAACGAGACAAAAATAGCAAAGAAGTGGTGAAAAGAAAAACAACGTGTTTGCTAATACTGAAAAATTGCTTTCAAGAGTTAACATAACACAAAGAAAGGAAAAAATCCGAGAGACATCTGCCAGCATAAGAAAGGTTTCAAAAAAGAAATATTTAATATATTTCAAGAATTTGCAAATGCGGCATTCAATATGATATTCTATCATTACAAATTTTGAATAAAATTTCCGAAAAATGTACGGAAAAATACGAAGCATCCCTTTTATTACCATACAATTTCCCCCTCCTTTGAACTCGATATTGGGCTTAGAAAATATTTTTCAAATTAATATCGTGAGCTGAAAAAAAATAATCTTAATTATTAATTTATAATTGCTAAAAACTAATATAAAAATTAAATACTCGTGTATAGATAATGTTACATTTAAATTGGGAGAATGAATTCTAGCTACGCTACTAATTATTTAATAGATAACTAATATAGGATATTATCTCTAACTACTAAATATCTAATTCATATCTAAGTATTAAATAATTAACTTAGTATATGATAGATACGTGTACTAAATCATTTATTGTCATTTTATAGATTAAACTAAGTTATAATAAAACTAGGTTTACTTTCTTTATTAGTTACAAACCAAAATAAAGTAAGGACATTATCTTTTTGCGGTTATTACGAAATCTGGAACAGCTGGACTTATTTGAAAAAGAATCGATGAAAAGAAAGTAAAGCATCAAAACCTGAATGTTGAGCAATTTTAATGGAGTTTCGACTACTTAAAATAAGTTATTTATCGCGGATAATTTCTTTTTTTATTAAAAAAAAAACGTTAGAATCATCAATATTATTTTAAAAAATTCTTCAGTTGTAAATATATAACTTTTCTAAATAAAATAAAAGCAAATAACTTCATTTTAGCAAATGAAAATTTTTTATTACGTATTTAAATATTTTAATATTATAAAAGAGAAAAATGATTAAATATTTCATTAAAAAACGAAGTTTGTTTATGTTTATCTTTGGCATTACTATCAGATTAATTGCGATCATAAATTAATAAAGAGATTTAACAAAGTTTGTAAATAATACTACTAAAATTCATGTCTTATATATATAAATTTTTTTGCCTTACATTTAGTTTAAAAGTTTTTATTCAGTTTTTAAACCGAATGTATAAAAAAGTGTATTAAAAAAAAGTGTATATAATAAGTAACTCGAAGTGTTTTCTTTACGTATCTAACACCTAAATAGGAGCAGTTTCCCATAGAAAGTCCTCCTGGGAGTCACTCGTCTTTGGCAGCTCTCACGTGTGTTGCGTTGCCTTATTCCATCAATCTAATACGATTCAAATTCATTTCCCCCTATTTTAATTAATTTTGTGAAAATATTCTTTCGCAAATTTCTTATTGAAAAAAAAAATTGGTAAACAGACATATATATTTATATACACGAATATATATTTTTTGTAAATTGAAAGTTCTTTTTAAAGTATTTTTTATTATAAAGAACAAAAATATTCAAACAAAACATATTTTATTTATAAGAATTTTACATTTATTTTATAAACAAATATTTTTAAATAATAATTTTATAATTCTTTAAGTAAATAGAATTTTAAACCATATTTTTACCGATCTTCTTCAATGGAAAAAGATTAAAATACATTATTTTATTTTATTTTATTGAATAAATTTAATTCTGATATACAATATATATATTTTACTACGTTATTAAATTTTATCAGTTTTTAATATCATCTTATACAAACAACTTATATTATTTAAATATTTAGTGTTTATTTAAGAAATAAATTTTTCAAAAGCTCGAGATTAAAATTTATTTTATTTTATTTAAAAAAGAAAAAAAATAACATAAAAATAGAAAAATAGTTTCTCTTTATTGGAATATCGATCTTTTTATTCATTCATTTGCATGTATTTGTTCGAAGACGAAAATCGAATAAACTTATCAGAATTTTTCTTCTCTTCTTCTTTATTATTAATTTAATTTCAATAAAAAAAAAACATTAGAAATCAATATAGATACGTACGCGTATACATATTTTTTATTTTATTTTACTAAAATAATAGTTTATTGTTCTTTAGTATTTATCTAATTTAACTCATTGTAAATCGATCGTAAATTCGATTAAAAAATATATTAATTTTTAAATAAATATTATAAATATAGAAATAAGAAATTTATTAAATTTATAAATATGCAAGTATTTAACTTATAATTTAAATAACATATTAAATAAATTAATTCTACTGAAATATTTTAATCAATTTGTAAAAAAGTTAATTACATCCGAATGCTACAATTTCACTAAATAAAAAAAAATTATGTAAAAATAAATAATTTTCAAAGATATAATTAAAGAATATCTTAAATGTATTCTCTCGTTATATTAAACTATAATTAGTAATTTGGAAATGCGAAAGAGCAATTAAAATACCTCATTCTTATCATTATCTCAATCTCCCTTGACGCACCTTTTCCTAATTTGGATTTAGGCGAAATTCCTTTACTCAACATTCGAATATTTTTCACGAATAAAATGCAATTAAAATTATAAATTCATGTCAAGATTTGGATTTTTCGCAAAACCTTCCCATTTTTAAGTGTCAAAAGATTTTTAAATCTTCAATTATCTTCAATTATGTCTCCACTTTAACTGTCATAACTGTCAAACTTCTCTTCACGTATTATTTTTTTTTGTTTTAATTCTTTGCATTACTTTTGTTGTCATTCCGTTTTATATATTTTTTATTATTTTTTCTAAATTTTTTATATATATTTTTAGCACTTTTTAAATTTTATAATTTTTATATTGATAGTCTACAATTTTATTATTTTTATTTATTTAATAGCTATTTGAGAATTTTTATTTAAAAATATTTATAAAAATCAATTTTAAACATTTTTTCCTGTATTTAATTTTGACTTTATATTCTATTTTCCTGTTATTATAGTTTATTTTTAAATNCATGTATTTGTTCGAAGACGAAAATCGAATAAACTTATCAGAATTTTTCTTCTCTTCTTCTTTATTATTAATTTAATTTCAATAAAAAAAAAACATTAGAAATCAATATAGATACGTACGCGTATACATATTTTTTATTTTATTTTACTAAAATAATAGTTTATTGTTCTTTAGTATTTATCTAATTTAACTCATTGTAAATCGATCGTAAATTCGATTAAAAAATATATTAATTTTTAAATAAATATTATAAATATAGAAATAAGAAATTTATTAAATTTATAAATATGCAAGTATTTAACTTATAATTTAAATAACATATTAAATAAATGAATTCTACTGAAATATTTTAATCAATTTGTAAAAAAGTTAATTACATCCGAATGCTACAATTTCACTAAATAAAAAAAAATTATGTAAAAATAAATAATTTTCAAAGATATAATTAAAGAATATCTTAAATGTATTCTCTCGTTATATTAAACTATAATTAGTAATTTGGAAATGCGAAAGAGCAATTAAAATACCTCATTCTTATCATTATCTCAATCTCCCTTGACGCACCTTTTCCTAATTTGGATTTAGGCGAAATTCCTTTACTCAACATTCGAATATTTTTCACGAATAAAATGCAATTAAAATTATAAATTCATGTCAAGATTTGGATTTTTCGCAAAACCTTCCCATTTTTAAGTGTCAAAAGATTTTTAAATCTTCAATTATCTTCAATTATGTCTCCACTTTAACTGTCATAACTGTCAAACTTCTCTTCACGTATTATTTTTTTTTGTTTTAATTCTTTGCATTACTTTTGTTGTCATTCCGTTTTATATATTTTTTATTATTTTTTCTAAATTTTTTATATATATTTTTAGCACTTTTTAAATTTTATAATTTTTATATTGATAGTCTACAATTTTATTATTTTTATTTATTTAATAGCTATTTGAGAATTTTTATTTAAAAATATTTATAAAAATCAATTTTAAACATTTTTTCCTGTATTTAATTTTGACTTTATATTCTATTTTCCTGTTATTATAGTTTATTTTTAAATTAAANAGTACAACATAGCAGCGTACTTAAATAAACTTCAATATTATATAAGAATACTTCTTAAATAGTTAAAATAAGTTATTTGTGTAGAAAGTCACGTTCTGCAATAAAAATAAAGGATTTGACATTTATTTGTTCTTAGAAGTTTTTCTGTCAATATTTAGACAGTTTTTTGAAGATACACGAAAAGACACTTTTTCCGAACAATGTCGAGTAAAGTAATATTTGAACATTAAAGATTTTATAGCAAGAAAAAATATTTGGAAATGGCTCAATAAAAATTTTTCTTTTGAAATTTTTTGAATAAAAAATTCCTTTTAAAAAAATATCAATAAAAATTACTGAATGGAAATTTATTTAATTATATAAAAGTAGGAGAGAAACTATTTTAAAATTTTATAAAGTACAATGAAAATGGTTGTTTTTTTCTTTATAAATTGTAGAATGGTATGCTCTTATATATTGCTTTTATTGCTATTAAACGTTATTTTTTTCCACGTTTTTGAAACGAAAAAGCAAAATATTTTATTGTTTTTATAATAAAAAATATATATTTTACTAAATATTATCGTATATACTTATAAAACATTATATATTTTATAATTCAGAGATTTTCTTCTATAAAAAAAATAGTATATAAAATATATTTAAAATAATTATTATTCATTTAAATGAAAACAAAATCTATTCTTAATGAGAAAAGAACATTATATATTAAAATAATCTCTTATTTTTGAAATTTATAATGACAATAAGACAGGACGACTGCGGGAGGCAAAGGTACTCCTCAAAAGTAAATAATTTTATCATGAAATTAAAACTAAATTTTTGTTTTATAAGCATTTTTGTTTGTTAAAATATAAGGAGATGTATATTTATTTTAACTTAAATTTATTTGTTACCTCCTACCGAATCTATTCTCCATTACTCTACTGGACTAGATTACACACATATAAAAAGGAAAAACAATATTATTTTTTAGTATTTCATAATTAAAGTAATATTGTTAAAATATATGTTAAGTTCACCAAAAATTATATATAGAAATTTCAAATTATTAAAGTAATTTTTTTAACATTTTAGTCAGTTCAAATTAAGGCAAACTTCATTAAGATAATTATCTTTGTATTACTATAAGTAAGAATTGTAACCTACGGTACATATCTGAACAATTATCCTTAATTAAGTATTTTTACATACATTAATAATAGGAGATGTTATTATTTTTGTTACCTTAGAGTTTCTCATAACAATGGCTTTATTGTTATTTATTTACGTGATATAAATGTAATATAAATTACATTGTAAAGAAAAATGCCGAAAAGATAGAAATATTCAAAATATATATTTTTTTAAATAAACTTAATAGAGATAACGAATAATATAATTTCAAATATTTATTTTTTTTCGACATTTTTCTTTATAGTGTAATATATTACATTATAAAGAATTTCTATTATTCTATATTAGAAGAAACTATACAACACTGCTATAAAATATTCAAAATTAATAATTATCTGATATTTTCTATTATTTAAAATCAAATTAACTTCAATCATTAACTATTTTATTTAAACAGTAAATGATTGACGCTTTCTACACAATTTTTTTTCCAATTCATGTACAATATTAAAAAAGTATAAGAATGTAAGTTTTATTTTTAAGGTTTCAATATGCATAAAGTGGAAAAAAACCAGCTAAATTATTACTTTAAAAAAAAGAAAAAAAAAGCAGAAAAAAAGAAGGAAAAGTTTGTCAATATTCTTCTCATGAAACTGATTCCTGATTTTAAATCTGTAAATAAAAAGCCATGAATGTTGAAAAAAATCAAATTTCGAAGCTCTTCGTTCCTACAACTTCTCAATTGTGAGAAAAATTGGTTTCTTAATTGCGGAAATGGAAGGACAGACGAAGCTGGATTTCCTTCCTTCTATCGATTATTCAGCTTTTATTCTAAATCCACGACTTACGATGAGTCTCTCCTCTCTTCTCTACGCATCTTTTCGACTCTTCCTCACTCTTGGGATTTTCCACAAAAGTCATTTGTTTTGTCATAAAGAAAAATACTACATATTAAACTTATCCAATTAGCAAAAGACGAAAATTTTATGTTTTCTGCTTTAATTACAAGTCTTACATTTTGATTATTTTGAAATTAATTTCATAATTATTTTATTAGTATCAAATGAGAAATAGATTTATTTTACTTTAATAAAATCATATGTATTACAGTTATTTTTTATTATAAATTAATCCTATAATTATTAAAAGACTTGTTTAAATTCTTTAAGATGGATTTTGATGATCCTTATCATAGAATTTTCAAGCTTACAACTCGTAATTTGAGGATTTATAAGCGAAACTGATAAGTCGCCAGAGATTAAATTCTACAAAATATAACAAATTTATTATTTTCAATTTTTAAAAAAATATAATAATTCATGCAGATTACTTGATTTAAATTTAATTAAAAAATTAAAATTTTATAATTCGGAGTTTGAACTTAATTATTATTTTTATTATATTTTAAATAATATTAGTAATACAAGTATTAATTTTAGTAAAATATAATATAAATTAATAAATAAAAAATGTTATTAAAGCTAAAATTATTCATAAAAATTTAAATTGTAATTAAATTTTGCTG
>NW_019384772.1:328328-346764 GCF_000671375.1 Centruroides sculpturatus
CACAATTATTCCAGATATTACAGGTTCCGACAAGTAAAGAATTTTTATAGTCATGCCACAAATAAGCTATATATTGATTATTGACCATTTGTGACATGCTATAACGAGCAAAAATTTAAAAAAACTAATAGGTAGGTTTAAAATTAATAAATACAAATGTATTCTGGCAGTGAATGAGTTAATTATGCTTTCTATTTGCAAAACTCCTCAACCTTAACACAAAATAAGAAAAAAAGTGAATTTTTAAGAAATTTGCGGGATTTCCCGGGATAAGAAAAATTTCCCGGGATATTTCCCGGGTTAAAAAAACAACCGGGATCCCGGAATCCCGTTTCAGAAACCCTACACAGAACCCATTTATCTATGCCACAGTTTTCCACTAGTTAAACTGTCAGGTATGGCAAATGATATCCATGTGGAAAAATAGGACGTTTCCAATACATTTTGTGCTGTAACTTGTTTACTTTGTGAAAAAAGCAATAGGAAAACATTTTTCAACTCTCCCTTGTTTTTTTAATTGTTATTAGGCTTTCTTCTATTATAAAATTACGTTAATTCTGGAAGATCTGTACAACAATAGAATGCAATTTAAGATTTTCTTTTACAGTTTAAGAAATGGGAAACTTGAAATAAAGACAACTTATGACGTCATTGACAGTGATGTACTTGCGCACGAGAGGCAAAATCTCTGACCAATAAGAAAGGGTATGCTTATCACGTAAAGAAGTACAGCCAAGTTTTGAGGAAGCAAAGAGGAGAGAATGTGGGAACATGATTCTAGTAGAAGGATATCAAGGTCCTGTTCCAGATACAGAATTTTGTCTGGACATTCAATGCTCTAATAATGGCTTCGATTCTACTCTTTACTTTATTGGTAAGTTTTTTTTTTCAATTATAAATTAATCTTAAGATTTAACTTTAGTGTAAAATTAATGCGGTAACAATTTTTCAGCAATTTAAATAATTCGTCTCCATTCCTTATATTTATCAGAGAAAGATTCTAAAAATAATGTAGTAGTTCAATATTAATTTGCTTGTTAATAAATTTTAATAAATTAAACGTATTTATTGTGCAATTCTTACTTAATATATTTTAAATACAAAATATATTATTTAATAAATTTATAAGACTATACACATTGCGTTTTCTCAATTATTATGTCTTTAAATAGGAAATTTGATTGTGTTCTTGTGTGATAAATTATGATTTTATAAATACTTTTATATGAAATTTTTGGTAATAATTTTCTAAAATGTGTTTTTATAATAAATATAGAATACATGGAAAAATAAAAATGCATTTGTTTCGTTACGAAATGAATGTTTACTATCGCTAATGCTTTCCAGCATTATTAAATCTGTAAAAAATTCCCTATAAAAATGAAATGAAGTTTCTGATTCCTTTTCCGTGCTTAGATGCCATTAATATACTTTTTAAGCATTTAACATTAACTACGAAAATCAATTTTATCAATATTTTATCTGTAGAAAATTATAAAAAGAAAAGAAATTCCGATAAAATAGAAAGAACGTGCTGTCCTGTACTATACAGTTCATCATCATATACTTTAACACTCGATTGTGAAATTTATTATAATTCGAGATATATTTGTATACAAAATTGTATATATCCTACAAACAAATATTTTAAAACTTTTTTAATAATGTAATTCTTTATTTTAACAATTTTTCCTTTTATTTCTCTTTAAGTAAATATTTAATGCCGATTGCTAATAAAATATTTTGTGTTTATAAATGTTAATTTATGATGTTTGGTTTTTTTTTCGAAATTAATTCATGATTTTTAATTTACTTGCAATTAAATGAGTCGTTTTAAAAATGTATTTTGTTTTTTTCACGTGTAAGATGTCAGATGGAAACTAGAAATTCGATCGTCTCTTGTATTCTTTCCTATTTAATATTTTTTTTTATATACGAATAATTTAGTTTTCTAGTCATGAAGGTTGTTAAATGCATTCGAAAATGTTAGAAAACAAATGAAACTATTTTAAAATTACTCTAGTTTTTACTATAATGTATTTTAAACGCGGATTTAGAATTCCATGCTATTTTCTAAGACAATTTTTAAGCTATTACTGTAAACAATTTTAGTTTAAAAGTTTATTGTCTTTAATATATAAAAATCTAATTGGAAAACAATTTTTATAAGTATAAGTTTCTAAAGGATCGTTTAAAAAATATACATGTTACTTATTCCTAGTAGCGATTTTAAGTTAGCAAGGCTCTAAGCAAGCGTGCACTTGGTAAGTTCTTTTTATGAGTTTATAAATATGTAAAGCTTGTATCACAAGATATTTAATACTGTAATTCTAGAAACCTAGCTAGATTCCAAATACTGGATCGAAAAGCATATATTTGAATTGTCTAAAGTCCCCAAAAGCTTGAGATCATAAAGCATATTTAAAATCGCTACTCTTTATAACATATTGTAGAAGATTTATTTATATGTTTGATCAGAAATATTTTCTGTGCAGGAAAAACTAAATCTTTCAAAATTTAAGAAATTCTTTTTTATTAGTGACAAAAATTTATTCTTACTGAATTTTAACTTAAAAGATTTTTTTAGATGTTTAAAGAGATTGATCTGTTTTTTATTATAACTTATGTATCGATTAATGTATACATTAATAAATACATAAGTTACACTTGACACTTTAGTATACACTTTAATAATTATTTTCTAGATAAGCATCTGTAAAAAATTAATTAAACGCTTTAACAAACATGTCTATATCATTTATTTTTGATAGTTTAACTTGATTACTACACATAAAAACAATTTAAGAGCGTTTTTCTTGTCAATTATCTGTTATAAGCAAGTAAATATAGCAAATAAAACCACTAACTTTATTTAATTAAAGTAATTTATAGGTGATTATAACGATTTTTTTAATTTTTTTTTTATTTCCACACATAAAAACAATTTAAGAGCGTTTTTCTTGTCAATTATCTGTTATAAGCAAGTAAATATAGCAAATAAAACCACTAACTTTATTTAATTAAAGTAATTTATAGGTGATTATAACGATTTTTTTAATTTTTTTTTTATTTCCATAGATTTATAGAATATTTTCCAATTATATTTCTTACAAATTTTCCAACTTAAAAATTATTAACGAAGTATTTACTTCTAAAAAAGCATAATTTTTCATTTCATAAACTATAAGATGAAAGATATTTCTTATTAATTTTATTCATAGTTGTACTGCATATACTTTTATTTTTTTTATTTAATAGAATTAATATTTCAAAATTTCAGGAAAGTATTTCAGATCAGATAATTCAATGTTTAACGCATCGTACTATATCATCTATATTTTAATAGATACAAAAAACATAATTGGAAAACTTGCTTAAGCTAACAAAATTATATTTTATCTTTCCTTAATAAATTAAACTTTAACTCGCTTCAACATAAGTTATATTGTATGTAAAATTGTTCAATTTATATTATAATATACTTATAATTTAATAAAAATTTTTATTAAAAAGTTATTACACTTAAAGTTGTTTTTTTACATATAATAATATTTGAATTAATTAAATTTACTTAACTAATATCCGAGTAAACGTTGATATTTGTTCCTGTCATATTTGATGTGTATAGAAAAATATGATACTGAATAATACTCTAAATGATTTAAAAAGATTCAGTATATTTGTGACTTTTAACAAAATTTAAAATTTTACGTATAGATCTACCTGACCTTTTAATTAGTTTTTAATTCCCAAATATATTTATCCTTGATGAGGAGGATTCTTGTTATACGTAACTATTTCCTCAGGAGACTTGAAAGTAATTTGTCAGAAGAAAAGTACATAATAATTTAAACAAGTTAATGAAATTTTCAAAGTTCAGTTTGAGAGTTTTACTATTTAAAATTTTAATTCGTTCTTTAAAATTTCAAATACATTCAAGAATAACGTCTAGATCCACAATATATTAGAAATTATAACTTATAACACACACACAAAAAAACAATGTTATATCAGATTTTCTCGTTTTAATTAATATTTAAAATAATTTAAATTCTGAAAATCCAATTCAAAATTTACAATATAAAGATTTATTCTTTAATATAATTCTATTATATAATAAAACACGAAATTCATAAGATAAATCGACAAAAGGATACATTTCTATAGAACTAATATATAAAATTACGTTAATTATTTAAGTTGTATGAATTAAAAAATTTTATAAATTTAATATATTAAATAGATGTAAATTATTATCACTAATGATTTTCATTTTTAAATTAATTAAATAATATTTATCAATAATGTTAAATAATCTCACTATATACTTTCATTTCAGTATCATTATACATTTTAATTTGTATACAAATATAACAAAAATAATATATATTAACAATTATATTTAAATGAATACCTTTGTTGTATGGTTAAAAATTCATATAATTATTTTTATTTATATAATTAAAACGAGTTAAAATAATTATATTTCTATCATCGTTCTTTCCGTTTAGAAAGACTTTTCAAAAATGTCAAGAAAAAATAAATAAATAAAACTAAATAATAATATAATTTTTAAATTATATAAAATATCAAAAATGTTTGTAAAATTTTAATGATTATATACTTAATAATAAAAATTCGGTTAGATAATACCGAAAACTTTGATCAAACTTATCCATCATTTTTCAATTAATATTAAATAATAAATAAATGAATAAATTTTAAATAGAAATAGTATTAGAATTTAATATATTCAAATTAAAAAATTTTATTTTACAAGACTTCAAAATATTGATGTTTATAAATTTAAAATTTAAAAGTTTAAAAGGATGACACAAGACATAAGGGAATCAACTAATCAATTTGTTTTTTGATTACTTAAAACCGAAATAGGAAAGTAGAATCAACGTATTACAAAATTCTATTAATTCTGTAAATACAGTTAATTGAGAAAGTCGATTTTAATGAATAATGAAAGTTAAAAATTCAAACACTCTTAATTACTTTACAAGTTAAAGAAATCACAGATAATTCTATATATAACATGTACAGTACTTAAACTGTCCTATTTAATCTAATACAGATCCGTTAAAATGGGCCTAAATTAGACAGCTTAAGTTTTAAAGAATACCAGAATTATATAAAAAATAATATTGATAATTTATTACTTTAATTTATTATGTAGTGAAGGAGAAAAGACCTCTTATATGTTATAGCTTAGGGCCACAATAAGATTAAATCGGGTCTTATTATATATTACAAGATTTTTATTCTTCACCAAATAACAAATTTAAAAACACGAGAATAAACCCTAGTCTGGCTTATTAGTTCTTATTCAATTGGAATATTAGTTCTTATTCAAGGTTATAACTTCTTTGAAGAATATGAATTTCTAAGTAAATATTAAATTCTTTTGGAAATTCAAAAACTGTAACTTTAGATAAATTAATTTTGTTTGAATGTTTGTTTTTATATCTCTGAACTGAATTCACTATTAAAAATAAATCATAATTGGTTTTACATAAATCTCTTGGAAAGAATCATAACTTTTGGACAGAAACAAAACGATGATGCTAATATTGATCTTTTCTTCTATTTCCGATTGTTATTAAATATTTGCCTACACAAATATTATATTAGTCGTATTTACTACATAAATGATTATAAAAACTAAATAAAAAAAATTATGTAAATAGGGAGTAAAATCAAAAATACATAACCGTGATTGTGCATAAGTAAATGAAATAATCAAATAAAATTCTTAATTACAAATTTCTCTTACCATTTTAGATAATTAGATAATAATTTTTAACAAAATTAGGTTAATTGAAAAGCTATATTCAATAAATTTTGTATTAAATTCAGAAGTTTATTCAAGTTAATTGTGTTTTCGAATTAGTTTATATTTATTGTTTTAATTTAAAGATGTTAGTCTAGAATAAGAATAAAAACATTAAATTTATGATTTCTTATTTTTACTTTTATTGTATAGTATTTAAAGAAGATGAAAAGAATAATACTTAAAAATATTATTTAATATTTATCTTCTCTTATACATTTTTCTTATTTTTCATTGTTAGAAAGATTCTCTTTAATTTAAATATGATACAAAAATAATTTTTATTTATTATAATTGAAAATCAATAGTAATTTGGTTATATTTAATTTAATTCTAATATGTAAGTCATAAATAAACGAAATAAATATAGGAAATTGTAAAGAATATTCTTAAAATAAGAAACCTTCTGTAAAAATAAGATAAAAAATTTCAGCGAAGATTAGTTGATGTTAGAGATGTAAGCAGAAGCAAGATATATGAAGGGTGCCAACAGAATTATTTGGCCCTAGCCTCGGATATAGATTGATCTCAAAGTTTAGTTCTTTATGTAAAAAATATACGAAAGTGATATAGATTAAAATGGCGAAAAAAAGTTGTTTTTGTATTATTTTATTTATATATTTTTAGAGCTTTTGAAGAATGGAGTCTTACAATTACGAAAGAATTAGACGTACTGTATTTACTCTATCTCACTTTTTCAAGTCTCTACGAATATCCGTTCATTTTCAATTTATTGACAGCCTTCCATAGTTTTTATTTTTGTAAATAATTGCTTACACATTTAAGAACTTTATTTACAGTTTATCTTGTATATTTTAAATTTTTTTAAATTTAATTTGAGCTTACAATCACATATAATTAGAGTGTTAAACATGTTATTTAAATTAATTTCTGTCATTCTATAAAAGCTTTATGATAAAAATTATGTAGTAAGATAATCCAGAAACGATGAATAGACTAAACATAAATAATAAAGTATGTATTGTGGAAACGATATCAAAAGTCTGTATAGTTGTTATACACAACATAAAGACACTTTACTACCTTAGAACCTATCACATCTGTTCATCGACAGGGTCAAAAGGCGACCCAGCTAAGACCTATTGATCTCAACAAAAGTAACGTAAAAAATACTTAACATTCTTCTTCTTCTTTTACTTCTAATATGGAAATTTTGGCTCCTGCCTCATCCGCCTACGATTACTTAGCATTCTCATAACAATATGTCGGTTATAAAAATAGAAACGAGTAAATTAGAAACTTTAACCTTTTTTACATTTTAAAATTTATTAAAATATTACTTTTTGTATTGTTTTTGCTATTGTACGTAGTTTCATTATAAAAATATATTTTACACTCTCATATTCGTGACAGGACCGGATTTAAACTAAACAAAGTCTAGCCTAGACCTCGTGTATATTATAAGATTTTAGGGCCTCACGCTTTGAAATTTATTATTACTTGGCATAGATTATCTCTTATATGTTATAGCTTAGGGNAACGTAAAAAATACTTAACATTCTTCTTCTTCTTTTACTTCTAATATGGAAATTTTGGCTCCTGCCTCATCCGCCTACGATTACTTAGCATTCTCATAACAATATGTCGGTTATAAAAATAGAAACGAGTAAATTAGAAACTTTAACCTTTTTTACATTTTAAAATTTATTAAAATATGTTTGAAGGAAATAGAAATAAAATTGTAAAACTTTAGCAGAAAATAATATTTATTAATCTATCGATTTAATTTCGTTTCTACGACATTTTCTAATAGCTATTGACTATAATATTCAAGTTAATACGAAATTAATAATGATTTCTGTCATTTAAAACAAATTAAAATAAACTTTATAATATATATATACTAATATTACATACAAAAAATTATTTTATAAACCATAATAATAATTCAGTTTATTTTTCAGTGTGTAGTTTTTTTCGTTCTTTCAATTCTCTTATGTATAATCCTAGATATTTCGATCAAAATAATTTGTTTCATTTGACAAATTATTTCAATAAAGAGTGAAATTTTCTAAACAATTTTAAGTAACAATAAAACGATTTCTTAAGCTTCATCAATCACTTAATGCTGTTATTTGCTACTTAATAAAATAGAAGAAAAGTTTCACTTGTCGTGTGCTAAGGAAATTTTCGGGAGAGTTATTGAAACTAATACTATATGAAAGAGCAAACAGGAAGAAAAGAAACGGCAGACGGAGGAGAAAATTGTCCGAGAACACAAAGACGGAACCGAACTATGGATGGATGATGTTCTAAATAGAAATAAATGGAGAAGAGCTGCCATATATGACCCTCTATTTATAGCGCGACTTCATCTTCATACGCTTAATATTCGATTGAATTCTTTGTAAATTTTTCTATATTTGTTTAATAAAGTTAAAAAGGATATATAGCATTTGACACATAAATTTGTACACTAGAATTCGAGGCATCTCAATGAATTCGAAAACAATAATAACGTCATTTATCCAATTTAATAACTTAATTTAATTATATTTAAACACGGTTAAATTTAAAGATACACAGTAAATTAAAGATTATGTGAAATTCATGTTAAAAATGTATGCTTTAACGCTTCCATGATATACTTAGTATACGTAAACATTTTCAAAAGTTTAATTTATTCAAGAGTTCAAATTTATAGTCGAATGACTAATTAAAATATTATCTATTTTATGAAATGAATAAATTTGATTAATTATCTTAGATAATTGCTGTATACTTTAGTTAGTTCCACGATTCCACGGCTAAATACAGTGTTCTTGTAAAACAATTCGCCTTAGGGAAAATCATTGAAGAAGAGAACTTCTGAATTTCAATACTTACTTGTAATATATATTGTAATTCAGAAGTTTCAACAGCACGGATATTCAACATTAAGATTAATAAAAATTAAATTAACAATTAATATAAACAAATTTAAATTTGGGTCAATCAGAAATCTCTTTAAAAAAATCATTTAAAAAAAACATATTTAGTCAAAGTGTTTTGTACGTTTTGTCACCATATTCAGAATTAAAGTAATTGCTAAAATTATCTAACGATAGAATAAATAAATTATAGAATTTTTTTAAATATATATTTTTTATTTTAAATTTTANATTATTTACGGAATTTTTATTGATAAAATGTTTCATTTTTTTAGATTTGGTTGAGTGGAAAAGACATATTTAGTATTTATGGATACGAACAACAGTCTTCCTGCGAAAATAATTCGGTAAAATTGTTTTATCCGTTTCTATAAAATATAATATGTTAACAATATTAAAAATACAAAAGTTTTATTACATTTTATTTATTGAAATTAATACAAATATATTAATAAATAATTAATTAAAAACATAAAAAACGTATTAAGCGTTTTTGTCTTGAGTACTGACTTTCTTGAAATCAATTCAATGAATTTTTCAATTTAATTTATTAGTTATCATAAAGTGATAAATTATTGTTAAAATTATTTTTTTATTAGTTATGATTTTATGTAAACTAATAAATTAAATTCCGAAGAAAAGTGATAAAAAAAAGAAATGAAGGTAAATCGAACAGCAATTGTTTACCAGATATTACCAATTAAGATTGCAGTTTTCTTTTATTCCGGATAATTCGAAAGATCTTGAAAAAAAAATAATGAGAATGGAGTAATGAGAAACAATTGTAAAGACTTGGGATAGTGTTGATACTAGATTTGATTGTGGGAGAATTTTGTTCTTAATATCTATATAACAAGGACGAAGAAATAAAATCTAACTTGGATCATCAAACTGCAAAGTTGGCATTTCGTATCCAATAGTTTTATTTCTTCCTAAATTGAGACTGATTATGATGATAATTATCCAGATATAAAATAATGATATTTTTATGTTTAAATGAGCAGATCAAGAAACGTCAGTTCTAAAAAACTTTGTTTCAGTTATAAAGTTATCAAAGATAATCAGATATTTGTTAGTGATTTTAATTCAGTTGTTTCTACTCATCCAGTTGGCTTATTAAACATATTCGTGGCTGGTATTTTGAATTGCAAAGCTAAATCGATTGCGTGTTTTGTTTTGACATATTCAGAAATAATAATTTGATAAACATTATGATCAATTTAAGTAATTTTAATGAAATACTTGGAGATTTCTTTAACATAAATACAGTATAATTTTAATTTCAAATACAATTTTCTTATTCTACAAAGTTTTATCTCAGATTTAAGAAAGAATGAACATGTAATTTTTTAACGTTTATATTCTTTAATACATTTCAAATTGCATTATATATATTGATATATTATCTAATTAAGATTATTTTGCTTTTCTGGCTGTTATATTGATAGAATAAAACATAGTTTTTGAATTACTAGACGTTTAGACATTTGAGAAGCCAGAAATGTTAAAAAAAAAATACCCTTACAGAATTCTATGTGTATGTTTGTGTCTGTGTATCGGCTTTTATTTTGCGTTATATTTCAGGATTAGGTGAACCAAAATTTTCGAAACTTGGCAAAGTTATTTTTATATATGGTACAGTACATTGATTCTATTAAAGTTTGATAGTTAAAGGTCAAGGAATGATGAAATAGAGGGGGTTAAGTATTATATTTCGAGTGGAATCAGACTTAATGAAAATTTTACTAATTATAACTACAGTATTAAACTAAATGAATAAAAATTATAATTTTTATTTGGAATTGTCATTTAAAACAAATTAAAATAAACTTTATAATATATATATACTAATATTACATACAAAAAATTATTTTATAAACCATAATAATAATTCAGTTTATTTTTCAGTGTGTAGTTTTTTTCGTTCTTTCAATTCTCTTATGTATAATCCTAGATATTTCGATCAAAATAATTTGTTTCATTTGACAAATTATTTCAATAAAGAGTGAAATTTTCTAAACAATTTTAAGTAACAATAAAACGATTTCTTAAGCTTCATCAATCACTTAATGCTGTTATTTGCTACTTAATAAAATAGAAGAAAAGTTTCACTTGTCGTGTGCTAAGGAAATTTTCGGGAGAGTTATTGAAACTAATACTATATGAAAGAGCAAACAGGAAGAAAAGAAACGGCAGACGGAGGAGAAAATTGTCCGAGAACACAAAGACGGAACCGAACTATGGATGGATGATGTTCTAAATAGAAATAAATGGAGAAGAGCTGCCATATATGACCCTCTATTTATAGCGCGACTTCATCTTCATACGCTTAATATTCGATTGAATTCTTTGTAAATTTTTCTATATTTGTTTAATAAAGTTAAAAAGGATATATAGCATTTGACACATAAATATGTACACTAGAATTCGAGGCATCTCAATGAATTCGAAAACAATAATAACGTCATTTATCCAATTTAATAACTTAATTTAATTATATTTAAACACGGTTAAATTTAAAGATACACAGTAAATTAAAGATTATGTGAAATTCATGTTAAAAATGTATGCTTTAACGCTTCCATGATATACTTAGTATACGTAAACATTTTCAAAAGTTTAATTTATTCAAGAGTTCAAATTTATAGTCGAATGACTAATTAAAATATTATCTATTTTATGAAATGAATAAATTTGATTAATTATCTTAGATAATTGCTGTATACTTTAGTTAGTTCCACGATTCCACGGCTAAATACAGTGTTCTTGTAAAACAATTCGCCTTAGGGAAAATCATTGAAGAAGAGAACTTCTGAATTTCAATACTTACTTGTAATATATATTGTAATTCAGAAGTTTCAACAGCACGGATATTCAACATTAAGATTAATAAAAATTAAATTAACAATTAATATAAACAAATTTAAATTTGGGTCAATCAGAAATCTCTTTAAAAAAATCATTTAAAAAAAACATATTTAGTCAAAGTGTTTTGTACGTTTTGTCACCATATTCAGAATTAAAGTAATTGCTAAAATTATCTAACGATAGAATAAATAAATTATAGAATTTTTTTAAATATATATTTTTTATTTTAAATTTTANTTTATGATAATTAAGAATTTTAATTATCATCTTAATTAATATTCATAATTTTCTTAAATTTGAGGATTAAAAGTTGAATTGTATAAATAAAACAGATTGTTACAAGTTTTAAAATTAATTTTTAGGTTTTAATTAATCTATGAAAATTAATGAATTTTTTAATAAAATTTATGTCAATAAATTAAGGCAATTTTATCAAACTTAAATTATATTTTAATAATAAGAGAAGAGTTTTCTTTTCTTAAAAATAAGTTTTATTTACACTAAAATAGAATCAGTTATAGATTTTACAGGATAATTTATTACATTAGATTTTAAAATTTAAAATAATAATTGATTATACATTTAAACTTTAATAATATTTTAATCAATAATTTAAAATGTTTTTTAATCGATAAATATTGATTTCTATTGTAAAAACAATTGAAATCAATGAATATTGATCTTCTGTAACATTTTTTAAATTAAATTTTTTAAGTAATTTTAAACATACATATAGCCTATATTATATACATATACAGATATGTATAATTACATATATATATGTAATTATATATATCTGAGCAGCGAGTGTATATTTTATGTTAAATATAATACATTCACTTTAAGATGAATTTTTTTACATGTTTCTTATCCCATTTAACTGTACCCCAACTTTAAATTTGGAGTATTGTCTGATATAATCATTAGAAGGCATTGCAAATACAGGTTTTTGCAAAGAATTTTTTCGTAGATAATTCTAAAAGAAACTTATACACATATATTTTGGTTAAGGGAAGACATATGCTCTTTCTGTCTGTCCTAACTACACTTTATCTGTTCTTTGTCACTCTCCAAAACCTGTAAATAACGATTGTTGTTTACTTTCTGTTAATTATATCACATTTTAAATGTTTTAATAATGTTTGCAATCTTTAATAAATTATTTTAAACTGCATTTAATTTTAATTATTATTTTAATTTTTCCCGAAAATCCTTTTTTAATAATGAGAGTGCAGCTTAAATTTGAAGTAACGTAGTGTATTCAATGTATAATGTAGACATTAAACTCTAATCATTTTATTTAGAAGTGTTTCTCTTCATTTATTCTTTTGAAGATTAATTTCTTACAAAATTTAAAAAAAATTAAAATTACAGTATCACATAATATTCCTATTATATGTAATTTATTAAACATTAAATATGAATATAAAATTAAATAAAAGTATAATAAATTATTTTAATATTATAGCCTATAAATTTAATTTTACAATTAAATTTCCTGTAATAGTTTTGAATTAATTTTTTTTTAATTTTAAAGTGATCTTAAACTAAATTTTGATATAATTTTAAAGATATTTAATCATTTCGTAAGATTTTACATCATTTTCTAGTTAAATATTTCGGGTCGATTTAGTTGATTCAGCTAATTGTTATTATTATTTTCAATTAATAACAAAATTTAAATGATTGCTAAATAACATTTAAGAATTAATTTGCGTTTGATTTCACTTTATCAACAATTCCTATAATAATTCTTAGACGAAGAGGCATAATAAAACTTTGAAGTACTGACAGCTGAGAGAAACATTAAATTTAACGACAATCCAAATTATATTTGTGGGATGTTCTGATGAAGTTCTACAATTGCCAAAGTAGTAAAGCCGATAGAAACAACCCCTTTGAGTCTATAAAGTAAATTAATCCGATTACAATAATAACATAAACGTCACTTTTATTAAAATTTAAGATCTTTCCGGAAATTTCGATTTTCGTGTTTTTTATTTCTTAACATTAATATTGTTTAGAATGATTTTATGGTATCTCTTGGGTAGCAGACTTACCAGTGGTTTAATTGGTACCAAGAAGGTTCAAATTCTTGTTTTGTTCTTCTTTTTCAAACTTCCTTCCATTACAAATAAAGCCAAAAATATAGGCTAATTATGTTTTTAAGTGTCTAAAATTATTTTTATTGTGTTTTTCAATCTTTTTATTCGAACTAAATAAAAAAAAGCCTAAATAATTGTGGTAATATGATATTCTTAAGTATCATCAATTACATAGTATGCTTCTGTAAAAGTATTCNAAAAATGAAGAAGAAAATTGGTGCTGTTGAAGAACATTTTCTAGTTAAATATTTCGGGTCGATTTAGTTGATTCAGCTAATTGTTATTATTATTTTCAATTAATAACAAAATTTAAATGATTGCTAAATAACATTTAAGAATTAATTTGCGTTTGATTTCACTTTATCAACAATTCCTATAATAATTCTTAGACGAAGAGGCATAATAAAACTTTGAAGTACTGACAGCTGAGAGAAACATTAAATTTAACGACAATCCAAATTATATTTGTGGGATGTTCTGATGAAGTTCTACAATTGCCAAAGTAGTAAAGCCGATAGAAACAACCCCTTTGAGTCTATAAAGTAAATTAATCCGATTACAATAATAACATAAACGTCACTTTTATTAAAATTTAAGATCTTTCCGGAAATTTCGATTTTCGTGTTTTTTATTTCTTAACATTAATATTGTTTAGAATGATTTTATGGTATCTCTTGGGTAGCAGACTTACCAGTGGTTTAATTGGTACCAAGAAGGTTCAAATTCTTGTTTTGTTCTTCTTTTTCAAACTTCCTTCCATTACAAATAAAGCCAAAAATATAGGCTAATTATGTTTTTAAGTGTCTAAAATTATTTTTATTGTGTTTTTCAATCTTTTTATTCGAACTAAATAAAAAAAAGCCTAAATAATTGTGGTAATATGATATTCTTAAGTATCATCAATTACATAGTATGCTTCTGTAAAAGTATTCTTCATATGGTATGAATTTACAAGTATAGAATATATATTCTAAATTTTAAAATACAGTATATGCTTTGTAACATATATTTTTAATAGCAAAGAAATTTAAAGCGTATCAGTTTGTCATTAAAAATTATACATTACTTAGGGGAGATCGGGGCAAGATCGGCATGTTAAGCTTTACTTAAATTTTGTGTAATAAATACTGCTGTAAACTGAAAAAAAAGCTTTGCATATTGTCTATTGGAATGTTACCTTACTATAGAACTGGTTAAAATCAGTTTGGAAATAAAAATAATTAAAATAATTACAACTTTACAAGAAGAGAGAAATTGACGAAGTTGCCCCGGGTATAGGGGCAAGATCGGCAACTTCTCTCTTTTTGTAAAGTTGTAATTATTTTAATTATTTTTATTAAAGTTGCCCCTGGTATAGGGGCAACAGTAATGGGGCAAGATAGGCACGTATATAAAATTATGTTATTAACAATGTATAAGTTGGAATTCACTATTAAAACAAAGAAATACAAATCCAACACCCATTTAATATTATTACAACGAAATGCAAGTTCAAAGACATATATACATGAATAACAAATGCAAACATGTTTTCATTTATCATCTGTTTGATTTTTATCCTTTGCTTCTAATGTGGCTTTATGTTGCCGATCTTACCCCGCTAGTCATGATTTCGAAACATTAAGTACAACCCTGAGAACAGAATGCCAAGCCACGATCTGGCCACGTGAATAAGTTGAAGTTACATCCTTCTAACAGGAAAAGTAACTTTCGTTATCATGGAATTATAACAAAACCTGCCAATTCAATATAAATGGAAAAAAAATATTATATGGAATTGAACGAAAATGAAAATTTGCTTGATAATTCAACTACGCTTGTTGGAGAACAATAAAAACACTACACTCAACAAGCCACCAATAAAACTCAACTGCCTAACCTATAACCAAAGTCTCCTTTTAATTTGTTTTTTAAAAAAAGCGCTTGACAAACTTGCCCCGCATGCCGAAGTTGCCCCGATCTCCCCTATAGATAATACCACTTGACTATAACATTAGCTCAACCAGTGGATGAGTGGAGAAAAGCTCTGAATATTGGTTCGCGAACTCATATCTGACCACGTGGAGTTTTCTGGGTTTTCATGTGTCTAGCACTAGTTTTTACATAGTGTCTGACACCTATATAGGGATCAGTTTCTTTTAAAAAGCTCTCTAGAGAGACATTTCTCCTTAGCAGATTGCACGTGTTGTGTTGCCTTATCCCATCAATCCGATCCTATAGTGTATAACATTATTAAAATAGTTTAATAAAAACGTCCCCAAGTGATGGTTCCATATAGAAATTATTTACAGTATTATCATCATTCGTTTCTTATTCCAACACATTGTTAGTCAAAGGCTTTGGCTCAAAGCCTTTCAACCTTTCCTGATTTCTCACAATCTTTCTTCGTGAAATATATTCTAGTTTTTTTTCTATTCGATCCGAGTCATCTTTAGTTATTATTATTTAATAAAACTTAAAAATTAAATACAGTGTAAAAAATAAAATAAAAATAATACCACCATAAGAATTTGGCGAATTATAACAGAAAATTTAATAATTTGTATAAATTAAAGTTTGTTTATTTTTACTTTTATATAAAAATAATTTAGAATTATAATTATTTCTAAATTATATATGAAATTTAATATTACAGAACGATTATCCGTTTTCTTTTCTCTGGAAAATCAATAAGAATCCGCCATCCTATTTTTTTGGAACTGTTCACGTTCCATACACTAAAGTTTGGGATTATATACCAGAAAATGCAAAAGAGGCCTTTCAATTATCAGATAATGTGTATTTCGAACTGGACTTGAATGATCCTTACACTATATCAACTTTAGCTAAGTGTCAGATGTTACCTCAAGGAAAAAATTTGTCAGAAATTCTACCGTACGATATTTATCAAAGACTTAAAAGATATTTAGATCGCATAAAGGAAAATATTCCATCTTGGACTAATTTTGAACATAGAAGAAACTACAAATCTGATGACAATCTATTCAACGCTATAACAAGAAACTGGGAACATAAAAGACCAGTTTGGGTTATGCTTATGGTTAATTCTTTAAAAGAAAACGATGTAAATTGGAAGGGTATTCCCGTTTTAGATCTTTACTTGGCTCAGCAAGCAGAAAAAATGAAGAAGAAAATTGGTGCTGTTGAAGAAGTCGAAGAGCAATGTATACCTCTTAATGCATTAAACTTAACGCAGGTAAGATATAAAAATAAATAATAATATATTTAATATAACAAAATTAAGTTTAAAAATTTAACTTAAATAAAAAATTAGAATCGACTTCAGTTATGACAATATTAAGTTCAGAATTCAATAAATTTTAATTATAACTTTAATTTAAAACTTATACTATGTATCATCAAATTTGAAAATATTTCGAAAGTTTATTTATTAATAATATATTATTTTAGAAAGATCATGATCCTGATCATTTCAGTAACTATAATGAGTCTGATATTCTCTTGTTAAAATTAAATGAGAGCTCGTTATATAGAATTTTTCGCATAACGAGTATTCCTTTCCTTCATTCCTTTCAGAGAACGTCATTATCCAAAAAAAAAAAAAAAAAAAAAAAAAAAAAAAAAAAAAAAAAAAAAAAAAAAAAAAAAAAAAAAAAAAAAAAAAAAAAAAAAAAAAAAAAAAAAAAAAAAAAAAAAAAAAAAAAAAAAAAAAAAAAAAAAAAAAAAAAAAAAAAAAAAAAAAAAAAAAAAAAAAAAAAAAAAAAAAAAAAAAAAAAAAAAAAAAAAAAAAAAAAAAAAAAAAAAAAAAAAAAAAAAAAAAAAAAAAAAAAAAAAAAAAAAAAAAAAAAAAAAAAAAAAAAAAAAAAAAAAAAAANAAAAAAAAAAAAAAAAAAAAAAAAAAAAAAAAAAAAAACTACTTGCTTCAAATTTTCGACTATCGAGATGTTTTAAAACTTAAAAATAGAATGTTTCATCAATTAAATTTCAAAATATCAGTTTTATAATTTATTAAAAATAAATTTATTAATTTCTGTTTCAATGGGACGAAAATAATTGGCCAGTAATGAGTCTTCAGATGACAAAAAATTTAAGAAAAAAACATTAATATTTAAATAAAATAAATTAAAATATTAAATATGAATATTTCGATACGTTTATTAATATTAAAGCTATTTATTTTTTATTAATTAAAAAATTATTTTATGTATAATTTTATTGGGTTAATTTTATTTTCATGTAGGCCTATAATTTTTATAATTCATCAAGAATTATTCTTGTATATAATATCGTAATATGTTTGATTTTATATTTCATTAACCGATATTTAAAAATGATTTATTTTCTGAGTGTTTTAACTTAAAGATAAAAAAAGCTGAGAGGAGGGGGGAAAATCTAAATTCCAATTGATGAATGACTGTTATCGAAATAGGCTTTTTTCAATCTCGAGTGCTTTAAGACAAGAATCTCACGAGAAAAAGCAATAGTTGGTGCGACCATTTTGAGATTTTTATAAGGATTTAGCAGCTGAATCCAGATAAATTTGATTCTATAACAAACGGTATTACTTCTGAGTCAGAAATTTCCTTTTCTAATGTTATTTTAGCGAAAAAAAAATTATAGAATTGAAAGAAAGACTAAAGTTTTGAGGTTTTATTTAAAGATTTTTCCAAAAAATTATTTTTGTTTTATAGAATAGTCGAGATTTTATTTATATATGGATAAAACAGGAAATTTGATAATATAACTTTTTATATATATCTTTTAATTCTATA
>NW_019384772.1:347102-374439 GCF_000671375.1 Centruroides sculpturatus
TTAAAATTATTTTAATAAGAATAAACAATAATATATTTATAAATAAATAGATATTTTAATTTTTCAATGATAAATTATAATTATTTTTCTTATTTTATAGGTATTATTCGCCCTTAATCAAACCCTACAAAGCATCGATAATGAAAACAAAGTGAATGTTTCTCGAAACAGCGACGATCTTATCCATCATTATAATTGCCGCAATTTAAACTCTATTATTTTCAATCAAGACACGACTCAATTACCTAAACTGACCAATATGACGTCAGAGGATATGGATGTTGCACGTGACATGGAACATTACTTCCGGGATGAATTCATTTATAAGAGAAACAAGAAAATAGGAGATCGGGTCATTCAACTTATCCTAAATCATCCCAATGAAACTTTCTTCTTCGCATTTGGTGCAGGTATATTACTACATCTTTTTACTTTATTTTATCATTTTCCTTTTAACATTTTATCTATTTTATTTCCGATACTTAAGGATTTTCTGTTTTGTAAATGCTAAATCGATGCTATTGTTCGATAGAAAAGCAAACAAATATTAATCAACGTAGAAAAAAAAAATTGGAGAGTTTATTGTAAAATGTAAGAATGTTAGGAAGAAAAAAAAATCAATATTTTATTGAATTATTCAAGTTATATTTTTCTTTAAAAATGATTTTAGGCAATAAGAGAATAAATGAGTTAATTTTATGACAAAATATTATTCGAATTTATATTTTAAAGTGCTTTTAATATTAGTAAATATTTCATATAAGATATTTTGCGTGAGCGAATTTGCTTAGTTTAAAAATATGTTCTCTATATTCTCATAACGATTGTAATTTTTTAAATAAATATCTAATATACGAAATTATTTATTTATTTAAAAAAAATAGGATCATTTAAACTTTATTACATTAAAAAAATTCACAAAAGTATATTAATAAGTCTTCTGAATTATTATTATTATTATTATCGTTTAAGAAATAAAAATAATTTTTTAACATTAAAAGATTTATTAAAATTATAATTAAAATTAAAAAATAGGATTTTGTTTGATTAAAATTTTATTTTCATTAAAAGAATAAATTAATAGTAAATTGAAAATTATGTCGATTAAGTTTATAAGATTAAAAAAATAATAATAATAAAGACATTTTACAATTAGAAATGAGACATCAAAATAAGATTAAAAGAGATAGAGAGATTAAAGTAAAAATAATTTTTTTTTAATTCNCAGACAGAGCACGTTGCAACTTCGTTTCGTTTGCAGTTAGAATTAAGACTCGAAAAATAAAAACAGATAGTTTTATTCGAAGGAAACAAAAGAAGGCAGAAGTTATTTTTCTTATATTCATATACAGTATTTAAAAGCGAATAAAGTCACTTAGTTCACACACTTCCCATTGATCAAATTCGGCAAATGAAGTCTCAAATTAAACCTTACGACCTCTTGATGTGTAGAAAACTATAAGAAAATTTAAATATATTTCAATGCGATTGAATTATCAACGATTATAGTGATTTTCGATCGGTCATCTAACCAGTATTAAGTTATTATCACATGGCCAATTATTAGATTATTTTGTGTTTACGATAATCTCTAACTATATTGACGTGTATATTTTATAAAAACTATAAAATTTCAAATGCATTTGTAACGTTTGTTTCACATTTTATCAGGTGACAGTGTTATTACGTGCTTCATTTTGACGCAAGTAAGATGTTAAAGATATTGAATTTTATTCCATGTTTTACTTTAATGAGTATAAAACTGATAAGTATTGTTATTATAAATATGTCCACAAGCAAAAGAAGCAATAGATGATGTAATTATGATAATTGTACAGACTTTTTTCTCACTATAACAAACAAATAATAATGCTGTACTTTTTAAAGTAACTTCCTCATTTTTTGACATTTTACTTCATTAATACTTAGCTATTTTGAGTAGAAGTTACTTTTAGGTATTTTTTTACAGGCCTATATCTAGTCAATTCCCGTCGAAAATGACGGATTATATGTTGTTTAATAAAGTAATATAAGCTAATTAAGTAACTAACAAAGTACAATATTTTATTAAATAAAAATGTAATAAAAGGTTTATAAAAATTTCTATCAACCAAAAATATTATCAGTTATATTTTTTTATTGTAAATATGAGTATTAATTAATATAGCTTGAATAGGATGAAATAGATTCATATAATTATTTTAAAAATAAATATAAATAGAATTTTCGATATAATGCTTTAAGGCTGGAGACACAGGATCGTATAATGTACTGTACGTCTGTTGTAGAGTATATTGTAACTTGCATTGTAGAATTATTGTGTTCTATTAAAGACCTCACACGTTCAGTGTTTACACTTTTTAATGTGCGTGGAACAGATGTATATTGTACAATGTGTTATCGACGTACTCAATGTACAGCGAACGTCAAGACTTGTTCACGTATGTACTGTACGTACTGTATTGTACAGTACATCGTTAACACAACAGCTGAAAAATGCAAGAAGCCGCACTAAATTTAACTCCTGTTTTGTAAATATGTTAAACTTTTATTAATATTAATATCTAAGATTGAAAAAAAGAACATTATTATGAGATACTGCACATGAAGATTATAAGGACAAAAACAAAATCTCAGCATGAATTGATGTATGTTCATGCGTTCATTTTATTTGACAACGTTTCTACGAAATTCGAAACTGAGTAAAAAGTAATTCGTAAGTATTGTTTCATATTTTTATACTAATAATTATTCTTTCATACTTCCATGATACTGTCGTTTCATAATATTACTCATAAAGTAATTAGTTAAAGCTTCTCGATAACGATTGATGTTTACATTATCATTGTCTCAATACTTCTCAAAACCACAAAAACTTAAAGAATCATTAAAATTGAAACTCTTACGTTTGCGAACAAATGTAGTACACAAAATTTTACAGTGTCAACAGCGAAATTAATAGTACTTGATTGCTTGCTTTTTTCACAATTAATTGTATGAACATACAACTAATTGTGAAACACTATTTTTGACGGAAAAGTTAGATTTATTTTCTATAATTTACAATGGATATTCATCAAAATGAGTGTTTTTGTGTGATTTGTTCTCAATAGCAACTTTATACTAAGTTCCTAAGAACATACAACAAAATGTAATGTTTGCATAAATTGGTCTAAGAAATATTCTCCACTTATTAGTTAGAATGTCAAACGTGCATTCGGTGTAGCATCTAGCCATAGATAATTAAAAACTTTTTATTTATTGACAAATGAGTAACAGAGTACGGCCTAAATAAATATGTAATTAATCCAAATGCTTCATTTCCAACGAAAGCGAAAGATATATAAATTTCATTTTCAGGTATTCGTGTAGGCACAGGGTTTATTTTCCATTTTTTCCAAAACGAAGAGTTTTAATATAGAAAAGCTTATTCTTGCTTTGTCTGTATAAATGAAGATATACGTAGTAGTTTATCAGCAACAACCAATAACACAAGAAAAACATGCATATAATTCATATATAAAGGCTTACTTTTAACACTAGCTGTAGCTCTTGGTTTTATTCTTCTAACAACTCGTATATGCTTCTCGTCTATTGTGTCTAAACAGTTAAGAAAATTATTTTTTGAAACCCATATGCATTATCTTACACTTTTTCACTTTTTTTTATCGGGGACTTTTATTATTTCCTACATGTTTTGCATATTTCCCATGCTACTTGTATAGTAGATCTTCCAATTTTGTAACTGTAGTATAAATCGTTAAAACTATATTCAGTGGCAAGATATCTAAAACAATTATTTATTGTGACATCGTCACAAATGTCAGGCTGCAATTTTTTATCATATTCTTATACAAATTGGAGATTTATTATACAAATTGGAGATGGAGAACATACATTTTAAATTGAATGAATTAATCATTCAATTTAAAATGTATGTTCTCCATCTCCAATTTGTAGTGACGTGCCCCTGTACATCATACTTTTCCTGATAACAACAGTCATGCTGGCATCTATAAAACTGTAGTCAGGGGAAAAGTTTTGAATTGAATTCACGTGACGTTCGTATACAGTTAGTCGGGGCCTTCTGAGGTTAAGGAAGGACAGACAGACAGACATTAGTGGTAATTTATAGGTCTAGAATTTTTCAAATTGTAGCTTAACAAAATTTTTTATTACTGTACAAGATGACATGGAAACATGAAGGACTATTAGAGATAATTATGTTAGAAGTCTAAAATTTAAACAGAATCCTACAGGTCTGGTTCTGGCGCTAGAAAAGTAAAAAATTGCATATTCGGAGAGACCAATTATCCTTTCTAAAACCAAAAGCTACAGTTAGCAGTGTTGAAAATGAAAGTGGGAAATAATGGCGAAGTAGGTAATATCAAGGTGGTATTGATATCAGCAGGAAGCAGATGATATTAGTATAAACTAGCACACAGCTACTCCTTATGCATTAAATAAACTTCTATCTCTAAAAAACATAAAAGAGTTGTCATCGACAGTTTATTGATGGATTTTATGCAAGCCCTTGTTCAAGATATAAAAGACCAAGAAAATGAAGATGTTGCTTTTTTTTAAATCGCTTCTTTCCACAATTAAAAGCTTAAATACCGACTAAAAATTTATTTTTCAGATTTCTAAACAATGCAATTTATGCATTGTTTTGAAATCTGAAAAATAAGAAAACTTAAGAAAACTTACACGAGCGTACAAAGACATCCAATTAAGGCTTACCATGTGCATCTTTATCATCAGCGTCGTCATATTTCTCTAAATTTTCATCTCAAGATTCATCATCGATCAACAATTACAATTTACAATTCAATCTCTCAGCGCTATTAGTTTATTAAGTTGTATCAAATTTGCATTTACGTAAATACTAATAATATTCTGCTTTTAATGCCCAATAATATTTTAAATAATAATAAACCTTACCTTAATGTTACAAGCATCTATTCAGATGTACTGTATTGCAATCTTTATACTTTTCTCCGTGCATTATGTTATCTTTCAGATAGGATAATAATAATTCATCAAAAGAATTTTTAGACATTCCGAAGCAGATTAAAAACCTTCTGTGTCTTTTTTAAGATGCGTAAATAAGGTTTTAAAATGGCCAGACAGATAGATGTTCACTGTTTCTGAGGTGAACCCACAACTTTCTTTGTTTGCGTTTAGTTTTTAGATGTTTTTCTACTAAATAAGAAAGGACAACAATTTAATTAACGTCCATCTTGTCTTTGCAATTTTCTTTAAAATATTGTATAACTTCATGTTAGACAACCTCTGCAGAAGTATTTTTCTGAAGCATTTCTATCGTGAAGTACTGTACATTATACGCTCGTTTCTCCCCAGCCTAAGTAATAAAATTAAAAATATTTTAATGCAGTTTTATATGATAATAAGCATATATACTAATGAATTTATATTGAATAAAATTATATTAAAATATTTTTTAAAATGTTGAAGAATTTAAAATAAGTTAAACTCGAAGTATTTACTCTTTAATTTAAAATAATAAATGTGTAAGCATGTCAATAAGCTTGGCAATTATTATAATAATAATAGTACAGAGTAAATATAATATTTTTTGTAATTTTTGTAGGCTGTATATTCAAATTAATCAAAATAATGAAAGTAATTTAAAATTATTAAATTTATTAAAGTAAAATTATACAATTTCTCTATTATATTTATATTTGATTAGTTTTAGAATTGAAATGTTTCTAATGCATTCATATGAATTAGAATAAAACATGCGTATATTTTCTATCATTTCTACAATATCTATACTGTAGGCCCTATATCCTATATTTTCTATTGAACTTTTAAAAAAATTTAAATATTAAACTTAAAATTTAATTAAAAATACAATTTACAATATTATTAGAATAATTTAATTTATTAAAATTGATTTATATAGTTTTATTTTTAATTTTAATTCAAATAAAGGTCATTTTCTGGGCAACAATACCATTTTGGATTTCATTCAAATCGAAGGTTTTCAAGTAACCAACATACCCTCTAATAAAAGAATATTTAAGTAAGTATTATTTTCCTTTTATAACACGATTATTCTGTGTTAAAATCATAACAATATTAAGAAATTAAAATTATCATTTTATATATTTTTTTCTGATATTCAAGAGACAAATATATCTTTGGTATAATGTTTTATTATTTGAATTTTTCCATTCACAAATCGTTTCCACGTTGGACGACTTCCAGCTTATCTAGTAGCTGTTTCATGTTCACATTTCTAACGTGTTCAATATTTTTCTAATGTCCTCAATCCATCTTAAATAAAATACAATAGGTCTATATGTAATTTAATACGTACTTATGCAGTGATAAATCATTTAAAAGATAAGAAATCAGAAATGGTTGATTTATCATTTCTAGAGAGATTAACGCATAATAAATTTAGTTTTTCTTTTTAATTCGTATATTCATTCGTTTAAAGTGATATTTAAAGAATTTTTATAAGATCGTCGTTTTGCAAAATGAATTACTCTAATTTAATGAATGAACTCTAGAAAAATTTACATCCGACGTTTTCAATTGACCAATAATATAAAATAACAACAGTAAAACAAATGGCTTATTAAGTCCAAACTAATGATAATCAAGCACGAAAAGTCTAATTATTCAGTTTCTATATTTTCGTGTTAATTATTGAAATAAGGACAACGATAATATTTCTGTCCTTAAAATGTTTTTGTGCCAATCATACAAATTCTTTTTAAAAATAGGATATAAATCATATGACAATCTCTTTAATATTCATTTGAGATTCTTTTCTGATCTTGTGATCTAATCTAATTTGGATGATAAGTGAGAATACTTACCATTATAAAGATAAAAATTGCCATTAAATACATGGATCTACCAATATTCGCTTTATTTTTATTTTTGAACGTCAGGTCCACCGTAAGGTTTAGATAACTCGGGCATTGTCTAAGGGTGCAGGTTCAGAAGGGCTGAAAAAATCGAAAATTAAAATGCTGATGAATTAAAACAAAATTCTCCTTATACTCGAAAACTTCCTAATGTGAGATACTTTTTAATTCTATCAATGTCAATTGTTATATGTTAAATTATAGGCTATGTCTGATTTAACATCTGAATATTATCTATATTTAAAACGGTTTTTATAATATTGTTGGGGTTGTTGAAGAGTCTTAGAAGTCACTTTTTCCTCTATTTGTCAGTAGTAAATTTTTTTATTATTTTTAAATGAAGAATAAATTTTTATAGATTTTTCTGCCTAATGTTTTATGAAAAAAATATCCTAAATGTTTCTGATAAGCCAGTGTATTTTTCCACATGAACACAATTTTCTTTTTATATTTGCTTTCCTTTGGACACATTTTTAAAGTAACTATGTTTAAATTCTTTATCTTTCTGACAATTACTATAGAAAAAATTTAATTATTTTGCACGAGAAAGTTTTTAGTATCTCCATTTATACAGGAGAAAAATCTATTAAAAATGTAATTTGGAAATAAAAATGTAATAGTGGATTCTTTTCTGCAATTCTACCACTAAATATATACTTTATTGTTTTCATAACATTTTTAATAGTAAATTATTTTTAACTATATTTAATAAAATAGTTACGAAAGACTGGAAAAAAATTATCATTATAAAATTCATTAGAAACTGAAAGTAGGTTTTATAAAATTGTAAAGAGAGTGTTAAGGAATCTGACTACAGCCCTGGAGTCTCGAGATCGAATCTGAGAGGAAATCCCAAGAACTTTTCAGGAGATGGTCTGTTCCAGATACAAAATAAAATTTATTTATGACGACATATATCTGATCTTTACGTCACACGAGTAGACAGAGTTTATAACATGACATGACAAACAACAGACAGAGCACGTTGCAACTTCGTTTCGTTTGCAGTTAGAATTAAGACTCGAAAAATAAAAACAGATAGTTTTATTCGAAGGAAACAAAAGAAGGCAGAAGTTATTTTTCTTATATTCATATACAGTATTTAAAAGCGAATAAAGTCACTTAGTTCACACACTTCCCATTGATCAAATTCGGCAAATGAAGTCTCAAATTAAACCTTACGACCTCTTGATGTGTAGAAAACTATAAGAAAATTTAAATATATTTCAATGCGATTGAATTATCAACGATTATAGTGATTTTCGATCGGTCATCTAACCAGTATTAAGTTATTATCACATGGCCAATTATTAGATTATTTTGTGTTTACGATAATCTCTAACTATATTGACGTGTATATTTTATAAAAACTATAAAATTTCAAATGCATTTGTAACGTTTGTTTCACATTTTATCAGGTGACAGTGTTATTACGTGCTTCATTTTGACGCAAGTAAGATGTTAAAGATATTGAATTTTATTCCATGTTTTACTTTAATGAGTATAAAACTGATAAGTATTGTTATTATAAATATGTCCACAAGCAAAAGAAGCAATAGATGATGTAATTATGATAATTGTACAGACTTTTTTCTCACTATAACAAACAAATAATAATGCTGTACTTTTTAAAGTAACTTCCTCATTTTTTGACATTTTACTTCATTAATACTTAGCTATTTTGAGTAGAAGTTACTTTTAGGTATTTTTTTACAGGCCTATATCTAGTCAATTCCCGTCGAAAATGACGGATTATATGTTGTTTAATAAAGTAATATAAGCTAATTAAGTAACTAACAAAGTACAATATTTTATTAAATAAAAATTTAGTCTACATCGCAACTTTCTTAAAAACAATATTTCTGGTAGATGTATTATTTTATTATCATTATGTGTAATTTTTATTTTCACTAAAATATTATTAGTTGAACTCAACGTACTGTAACTTTAAAGTTATCCTGGTTATCCTCAACACAGGGAAAGTTTATCCTGATTAGTTTTCTTAATGGCTTGTCCAAACTTCTTTATAGTTCTTTCGGGTCGACAAATTTAATGTAGCAGAATGATTTGAAAGATCACTTATTAAAAGCAAAGAATGTAATTTGAATAGTTATTTAAAATAGATATTTAACAAAGAACTAAACCATGCGGTCGCTAAGTTGTCACAACATAGATATTGTAGAAGACCACGGTGCCTGTACTTGCGACCTCCAATGTTTTATTTATAGTTAATCATGCTTTATACATTAAAATTGTTATATTTATTTATTACTTTATATTTTAAAGTCATTTCTCGCAATCGTTAAAATATAATAATTAATATACTGTATAATTTTTTTTAAATATGATTTTATGATGTTTAATTAGACCAGTTTTTATAGTAGATATGTTTACTTCAAATGCTTTATAGTTATATTTTTTTCAATCTTCAAACTTCATTTAACCGAAAATATTTTATTTGGGTTTTTTTTTTAACTTTGTCTATGCTATAAGCATTAAAAGGACACTTTATCATGACTGTTATGGGTTCGTCCAGTTCATAATGGAAGCAGACCACTGGTGAGGATCGAACTACCCAAAAAACTTTCTGAGTTGACCCAGACAGGAATCTGGAACATCCAGAATGACAAGCTGACGTTTTTATTGTTTCAACCGGCCTGTCTAATATGTTGTATCAGAAATATGATCTTTATGAATTTTTGTTCTATTTTTTTTCTATATTTACCGTCAATAAACTTAACAGACACATTATTAACTTCATTGACTCGAATTAAGGTTTAAGAAAAATTATTATTATTATTATTATTTTTAAATAAATATACAATGAATCTTTGAGTATGATTCGTTGAATGATATTCAGCCATATTTGGGATAAGTTAATATCAATATTTCTTAAATATAAAACTTTTTAAATAAAAACTACATATTAAAAAAAAATAAAAAGGAACTTTTAATGTTCTGAAATTAGAAAAAATAAAATATTGAATGAAATTAAACTATGCAAACTTTATTTAACCGAAAATATATACACTCAATGTACAAAATTACGAAAATTTTTCGTACTTTTATCATATTTTTCCTATTATCTAATAGCTTAATTATTAATACATTATACTCTTATACTCTGTAGATATTGAACTTGTGAATATGTAGCACAAAAACTTTTGAATGAGCGTTAACAATAAATAAAATCGAAAATTCTACAATAATACACGTTACGACTCGCAACTATTACTTTGTAATATTTATCATTTAAAATTATTTCAATGTTATTATTTAAATTAAATATAAATAATATTATTGTCCATTAACTATTTTTATCTATCATTCATTTAAATAAATGAATACAATAAATATTGTAACATAAATAAATGAATACAAGAAATACAATAAATATTGTATTTCTTGTCACATATTAAATTTTTCATTTCAATTTTTTCTAAAAATGATTGAGCAGAGTTTTATAATTTCGAGATTATATATCGTTCAAATAAGGTATACAGTATTTTTTCAAGGCAATTTTCATTCAATTTTTTTCCCTTTTTAGATGTATTTAATCCTAAAGTTTTTTCGAAAAAATATTAAAAAGAAATCAGTTAAAGTTTTCTTCATTGCAGACAAGTCTTCAATTACTTCTCTATAAAGAACAATACGTTTGGGAAAATGTCTTGATATAAAATTAACTTTTCATTTGTTTCGATTATTTCTATTAAAAGTTTCCTCTTAATCATTTCTCTTTCTATTGATCTGTTGGTGTTGAAACTGCGAATTAGAACTTTTATTTTTAAGAATTATATTAACCAGTTTTACTTTTTAATGCTGTAATAATCCCTTATGAAAACAAACTCAATTACAGTTACAGTAACAAAAAAAATCAATAAAGTTTGTGTACAGATTTAAAAATATTTTTTTTAATTAAATTTTTATCTTTTTCAATTTTAGACAAAGGAAATCTGATGATAAATACACGAAGGGGTTGCTGTATGATTGGAAACAAAGAAATAATCCTCGAAAGAAAAGAATTGCCCATAAACAACGTTACAAGAGAGTTCGAAATGTAATGAAGATAAAAAATCTCGAAAATAAGTTTCCTAAAAAAATAGATGATAAAGTTTGGTTTAAATTAGAAACAAAATAATTGTAATTTATTTAATTTTCTATTATTTATTGATATATTTTATATGTACTTTAACGAATTTTTAATCAATTTTTTCGGTTTTATAACTTAACAATTAGAATGAGTATAAAATTCAGAAACTTGAATAGGAAGTTGTACAAAAATTTTTGTGTGTTAAGACGATAAACACTGACTATGCATGAGATTATAAGCTTATCAATGTTGTACACAAGTAAATGGAGAAAAATGTAATTCCCAAATCCTGTTTATTTATATAGCTGGAGATTAAACTTAGCTTGTAAAATTTATGCAAAAAATGTATGAGTATCTTTTTAAAAATTTTATTTTTATAAAGAAAGTTTATTTCTAAAAAAAACTTTTTAGAAGAAAAAAATCATTTAATTCTTTATTTTCCACGGAAAAAAAAATTATGTACTGTATAGTAAAATGAAAGGTTAAAATTATTAAAATCGTTATAATTTAATTTTTATTTTATTTATTTATTCATTTGTGTTGGAAACTGAAAGGAAAGATCTAAACTCGAATAATTTGTAAATAATAATAAATAAAACTTATCACGAATTGTACAATGCTTTTCTTTTTTTATCGTTCTTTACTATTAGTTATACGTCAACAAAATCCATTAAATTATAATTCATTAATAGTTAATGAAATATAATATAATTTTCTACTTTAGGAGTTTCCAGGGTGCCGAGTTTAAATATTAGTTCATTTTTCGAGAAATTTGATTGGTTGGCCGATTTTATAAACGGTACTGTGCGTCAGAGTTAACATTATAAAAATTTTCGATGTCTTGAATTATCTTTTCATGCTGACGGAAGTCAACAACTATTTTCTGTTGAAAAACATCAATTTTTGTCTCTCTGAACAACGAAATTGCTCATTCCATACCATCCGAGGATCACATTCTTAACATGCACAAAGCATGTAGATCTATTTCGGAGAATTTTCCAGCGTGCTAAGCGTGAATCTTGGTCTTTTTGCCTCGAAGTCTGGTTGTTAACATTTAACAAAAAGTAAAATAAATGGTTTTTGTTGTTGTTAAATGAATTTAAATACGATTATTTTGTTTTTTTTCCTTTCTTTCTTTAAAGTAGATTTTTTCCGTTCTTATTCTGTTTTGTTATTTTTTTTTCTTATTATAGTTGAGGAGTTCTATGAAAATTTTATATGGAAATAAAATTTTAAGTTTAAAAATTTTTACCGTTTTCAGGAATTCTCAAAAAACGGATCTTTTTCCGTAAGATTTGTTACGAAGTAAGTAAAGTCTAAAGGTTAAATACGCTTGAGTAAATTGCATATTAGAGCAAAGGAAGTATCCATATCCAAATCTTATTTGAAAACGGTATCTGAGTGCATTCAGGTACATTATTCCATAGACCTACCAATTTATTTAAAACTTCGTGATAAATATGGCAGTGGTGGGCTAAAATAACCAAACTCTTAATATGTTTTTAATTTTAATATAGGCCTATATATTTCATTTTTATTGTTCTTACTTTTTGGCCGAGCAGCAGTTATAGTACAGATTTTCCCAAAGTGGGCTAAAATTTCAGTTGCGGAACTATAAGGCTTCGCAACTGAAATTCTAGGGTTCCTCGAATCTTTTAAAACATTTTAAAAGTTAATGAATCAAATGTGTTATTTGTTTATTATTTTATAACTATTTTTAAGAGAACAGTTATTTATTTGAGTCGGTATACATCTCAAAAAGTAGTTGCCATTTGCCCTTATCATGCATTTGTGACAATGCCGAAGAACCTCCCTATACTTCGGCACCACGTGACCGAAGGGTCGACATCGCGTAAGCGAAGATCGCAATGACAATTTGTGTCAGGACTGACACCACTGTGTCTTCACGGCTAGACACAGAAACCGTTTCGTTCGGGCGTGTGAGCGGTCGCGTGTGTGAGTGATCAGAGTCGGGATAGAAGGAGAGACAGTGCACCGGAAGTGACTTACTCCAAGACGGGTTAACGTAACAACTGTTTAATGGGTAACAAGAGGCCATACATTTCGATTTTAAATATGCTAGTTTTTTTATACATTTCTACGATTTGATAGATATTTGATATTACATTTTTCCCCGATTTGTGTGAGAGAGAGTTTACAGAAGTTTCGCGTGGCGATAAATACCTTGTTTTGCTTTCTTGATTGAGATTCTCGAGCGTTCTTGATGAAGGAAAGGAAGTGCGGGATGTCAGATCGGGTATCCGGTAGAGGAATTATCCGTAAGAATGATAGAACGTACAGTATCCGCAAAGGTGTTAGACGATGGTACGATGTTTTCCGATGATATTTAGTAGGATATAAAAACGTAGAATAAAATGATAGATTCACAGATATCTGAATTTTGAGGCACTTAGGACAAGGTACGGGTGAAAACTTCTCTTCTGAATGACGGGCGGCGACTGCGTCACGTTGTTGTTCTGTTCTAATGTTGTACTCGTGAAAACGAGATATTAGGTCGAAAGGTGATGAGAAAGCGTCATTATTAGGCCTGAGAACTTAACAAATGTTTAGCTCCCAGGTGTAAAAGTTGACAGTTATTGAACGAAAGTATAGTTACAATGTGAAATGATATAAACACACGGAAAGTCCGAATTCGGATCCTCACACATTGTTCGTACAACTGGCATTTCATCGAACAATAAAAATAGAATATATATAATTCTTTGTTAACAAACAATTATACATATATATTTTAATTTAATCATTCAATGAATTAAGAATAAAAAATCCAGCAACGAGTTGCTTAAACTTTCAGGCAACATTTAGTAGCGTCATCTGTTATTATATTTTATTAAAAACTTTTTATATTGAGATACACATGACCCGTTTATCTCCCCACTCTCTCAACCTTTAATTACCAAAATTTAATAGCATTAATCCTTCTAATAAACAAATCTCCCTGCCAAATTTCAGAAATTTANAGAATGAATACTAGTATGTCTTAATAAACCAGAAACATGGAATATTGATAGTGAGATGAAAATATGTTGAATGACTGTGAAAATATGTTTGATACCTGATATAACATTAGAACAGATGATTTCTGTACACTGTTAAGAAGACTGTTGTAATTTTGATGGCGTGTTATAGTATGGCTTTTTTTCCCTTCAAAATAAGAGCATATCTGTTTAGTAATAAATATTTAACTTTGAAATAAGTGTTTTTAAGAAAATTAATTTAAAAAATTAACAACAAACTACAAAATAAAAGAAAAAAATTAAACTTCAAATGGAAATGAATTGATTATTGATTCTTCATGAATAAAGAAAAATTTTTAAAAATTTTAAGTATAATTATTTACATATTCTTGCAATATAAAATAAAACCTTTCAAGAATCTGTTAGTATAGATTCTTGAAAGGTAGATTATTTTTGTCATACTTGCAATAAATATCAGTTAATTTATTTATAATTATGTTTTACTTTTTTATGTTGATATCATGTATCAGTATTGTTATTTTTAGAAGTATTAGAAATATAAAAACTTTTCATTATGGAACTTCCTAATCAGAATCTCCTATTATAATTGAATATTATTTCTAAAAAACATAATTACACTGTGAAAAAATTTAGAGAAAATTTTAGATATTTCTTACTTGGAGAAAGCATTCATGTTGTTACTTTCTGAATTGATTAGCAAACCAGATGAATTGGATGTTAAAAAAGGCAGAGAATATAAAAAACTCAGTAGGTTTTCTGAAAACTAACATTAATGAAAAAAATTTTAAATATAATTGATGATGAACAGAATTCATTACAAGAAGAATAAATTTATGCTAAGTAATTTAAATTTATATTAAATTTATACAGGAAAAATATCCTTAAAATTACCAAAGAGAATTTATCTTTAGAATTGGATAAATTAACAGACAAATTATTAAGTGTAAATAAAAAAGTATATATTGAAATTATAAGTGTATTAGATTTTTTTATGAAGTACAGATACAATGAAAAATGATCAAGTTAATGATTATTATAAATTTTTTCACTATACTTAGTTAAAATATATATAATATTTTCTTATTATTATTAATAAAAATTTGAGTTAATCTCAGAAAAATAAATTGAGAGAGACATTTAGAAAAGATGAAACACTATTAATGATTAATAAATATGAAACCATAAATCAGAAATGATTTTAACAAAAAACCTCAAATAAATAATAATAATGTAATAATGGAAGAAAATAAAAATCATGAAAACATAATTGACGAAAAATTATGATATATTATCAATTATAATTCATTAAAACCAAAATAATTATTGTATACTTCTAATTCTAAAGCTTTAAAATTAGAATCAGGGCTAATATTAAGTATGTGAGTACTTAGGAAAGATGACACCATAACATCCCTCAGTTGGAAAAAATAAATACCAAATGGTAAATGTCATTTGTGTTTAATTAAATTGTATTAATGTGTTTATCATAGCCTTTAATTTACTACAATGAGAAAACAAATTAGAAAAGCATCGAAATTAAGACAAATGTTTTTAAAAGAATGATTAAAGGAAAACATTGCAAGACAAAGTCATGAAGAAAACAAAGGAGATAGCCAATGGAAAGAGTTATATTCTTAGATTTTCTTGATCTAGATTATCAAAATATTTTTTAATAATCTGTAGCAGGGAATCTAAGAATGTAAATCTGTTTTAGGGGAGGAAAGTTCATTGTTTCATTCAAGTCAAGGGAAAAATTTTTGATATGATATCTTGGGCAACTGTCCATGTTGCCTGCTTAAGTGTCAGCACAGATTAGAAGCAAAAGTTTTAGATAAAGTATTTGGATTTAGATACAATAAAAAAAAATTCAGCAATGAGTTGATCAACTTTCCGGTAACATTTAAAATTCTCTGTGGGCACCATCTGTTATAATAATATTTTATTAAAAACTTTTTATATTGAGATACACATGACCCGTTTATCTCCCCACTCTCTCAACCTTTAATTACCAAAATTTAATAGCATTAATCCTTCTAATAAACAAATCTCCCTGCCAAATTTCAGAAATTTTCGACAAAATGTACAAGAGATACAGTAGACCCCCCTATAAAACGGGTTCATACAGTTCGGATTCCTATATGACGGAGAAAAAATTGCGACCGTATTCGTATAAACACGCTAAAAGAGACGCGTATAATTCGGTAAAACGTCATCACCGACTCGTGTCGCGACAGGATTGGTCGAATCTAGACCAATAGCGGATATTGCACAAACCTTTGAGTTTAAACGAGTAGCGGATCTACTAAAAACCATTTATTATTTAACGTCCATAAAAAATTATATTTATATTAATGATGTCTCCAAAGTTCATCAAAGTTTTCACAGAAAAATAATTTATCAGGAAGCACGCGAGCGCCATTCGATGCACCGTTCGACGACGAAAATAAGCTTAAGCAATGGCGTCGTCGAACGGTGCACACTCGGTAAGTAATCTTACAATTTTTTCTTTATAGCATAGTTTATATGAATTATTCCCAAAAAATTATACGTATTTTGGAAATGTTGAGTCGAATTAGTCTAGAATCAATTAATTTTATGCAGAGCCGTAACTAGGCAGGTGCAACAGGTGCATTCGCACAGGGCACACTTGGAAGGGGGAGGGCCCAAACTGCTGTTCACAAGAAATTATAGTTTTAAATCTTAAATTTTTCCTTCTTTTTATTGGCGATTACATTTTGCCTTATTTAGACCCTAGATGTCTGCTCACCAGTGTTCTCAACCGTGGCGACTTTTAGAGGGACGTAGTGAGATAGCGGAGACCACAGACAAATCAGCCAAAAGTAGCGACTTTTGAAATTTTGTTTATTTATTTTTTGAGAAATTTAAATTTATGTTTATAGTTTTCAAATTTATAGATTTTTTTCTACTTTATAGAGCTCTCTGGCGACTACTAATATTATTACGATATACAAAACTGTATTTCTAGATTTTTCTACAGTGTGCAGAGCTAAAAATCTGTAAAGGTAACATTTTGTAAGAAAAATAAATCTGCCCGGGGATTTTTTTAAGTGATAAATTGCTAAATAGAAGACGTGGTAACTCTCGAATAAAATCTTAGTCTCGAGGTTGTAAAAGGCGTGCAGAAATTCTGACATAACTTTTTGCTTTGTAGTGGTACGCATGTGTTGTATACCTCAACGACGGATTAAGTGGTAAGCGAACTATGCGGCCGAGTAGGGCCTCGAAGGGGCCCCCCGAGGCTACTGAAAAAGGCTGATTTTTGCTTTCTCTATGGCTCTTCTTTACAATATATGAGTGTTGCTGATTTAAAAAAAATCAGCTGCAGATCTCGCTATTAAATATAGCAAAGATTTAAAAAAGTACGAATTCACAAGTGAAATTGAAAGTTTTAAGTTTGAAGTAACGACTCTTATACAAAATATAGAAACTGCATCTCCGCTTAATATTCTACAGGCTCTTCATGATTTTGGTTTAATTGAGTCTTACCCAAATATCAATGTCGCTCTTCAAATATTTCTAACTCTTCCCGTTTCTATTGCTTCGTGCGAGAGAAGTTTTAGCAAGTTAAAATTAATAAAAAATTATTTATGATCAACTATCGGCAAGAACGATTGTCCAATATTTTTATTATTTCAATAGAATACATTATCATTAAAAATATTAATTATGATCATGTAATTAATGAATTTGCTGAAACGAAAGCCAGAAAAGTTCAATTAAAATAAATCTTATTAAAACTCTATTGTAATATATTTGTTTTATTATTTTCCCAAACGAAATAAATTAAGGGGCCTAAATGCAAATTCTTGCACAGGGCACAGGAATAGCTAGTTACGGCTCTGATTTTATGGAAGGAAATCTTTCAAACAATCGTAGTCCGTAAACCTCATACGTGCCGGGCTGTGATTGGCTCATGTATTTAAGGACGCGCAGAAAATGGATTTCATAAAAATCGGAACGTATCTACCGTGTTATAGGGGGGTCGACTGTATTAAGCTTCAAAGAAGGTGAACAAAATCGTGCCCTCACACACTAACATCCATACATACTGAAAAAAAACTCCGAATTTTTTTTTGCATTTCTTAACGTTTAAAGGTGTCCTGGGCCCTAAAATGTAAAAAATAACCTTTATATTATTAATCATAATAAATAAAATTGTGTGTGGCGTCATCCATCTGCTATGAGATTTCTTTTATAAAAAAACTTTTTACATTTTTAATTATTATAAAATGGCAAAAAGCTTAATTTTGAATGTAGTGATGAGTTTAAAAAAAAAAAATAATTGTAAATGCTAATAACGAGTAAAATCTTCATTAAGTTCAACCCCTCTCGAGATATAACATATGACCCTCTCTATCTCCCCATTTCAGTGACTTTTAACTACAAAATTAATATCAAAATACCCCTGTGCCAAATTTCGTTTCTTAATCTTTAGTCTATCTCGAGATATTAAACTAAATAGATGCCAACACATATACATATATAAGCTAAATATCTATGGATTATACTTTTTATACTCTTTTGAGTTTAGGAGGTCTTAAATATTGACGATTTGCAAAAAAACTCCGAAAGTCTAGTTGACACAAATCCCAATACTTTCTTTCCCTTGTTAAATATTCCTGTGATTTTATGCCGACGTTTATCCAATTCTCAAAACATGCTTTAAAGTTGTTTTGTGAAATCCCTTCAAGACTCACAGTAAATTTTGTTTCTCGGCACCAACTGACCAATCAAAACCAATTGTCGAGGAAACAGGAAAAAGTCACACGGTGCCATATCGGGTGTATACAGAGTTGGCGGAACTAGTATTTGTTAAAATTTTGGCCAATAATTCACGAACAACAAGAGCGACGTGAACAGGTGCATTATCGTGGTGCAAAATCCATGAGTTTTATCCCCACAAATCAGGTCGTTTTCTACGAATTGCTTCATCCAAAATGCTCAAATAATATTTTTTGATGCTAAATTAACTAATCATCAAAAAATGCCAGAAGGCCAGAAGGAATTCATAATGCACAACACCACAATTGAAGAAAGCAGTCAACACGAGCTTGATTTTTGACTAATTGTGACGTTGTATTTTCGATTTCACTTCCCCTTTCTAGTGCCATTCATTCGATTGTTGAGCAGTTTCGGTGTCAAAAGCGTGGATCCATGTTTCATTACCCGTAACAATGCGTTTTAAGAACGATTCATCTCGAAAAACATTTTTTATCACTCTAACACGTTGTTCTTTTGAAAAAATTCAACGTTTTCGGGATGACTCGAGAAGAAACGCACTGCAAGCCCAAATTATTTTGTAAAATTGTTTGATAAGATTTAAATGATACTGGAACATGTTCAATAATGTCCCCAAAAGTGAAACGACGATCACCGAGCACACAATCTCTTACTTGAACGACGTGTTGTTCATCAGTTGAAGTGGATGGTTTACAAGAGCGTAGTTCATTTTCGACGCGTTTTCTGCATTCCTCTAACATCTTGTACCACTCGAAAACTCTTGTTTTTGATAGATTATCATCACCAAAGGCTCTGTGCAACATTTCCAACGCTTTTGTAATAGTAATTCCGTTGCGAAAACAAAACTTAATCCACGTTCTTTGTTCAATTACACTGGACATTTTGAAAAATCTTTATCGCAAAACTTCTTTTCACACAAAACAAGCGTTTATTTGCAAACGTAAACAGACGATGGCATACGGATTGCTGCTAGATGTTAATGAAAGTCGTACAAAATGACGAATAAAATCCAGCAACGAGTTACTTAACTTTCCAGGTAACATTTAAACTGTGTGTGGCACCATCTGTTATAATATTTTATTTTTAAAAATTTTTATATTTTTAATTATTATAAAATGGAAAAAAGCTTAATTTTGAGGGTAGGGGTGGGTTTTATAAAAAAATTGTAGATGCTAATAATGAGTAAAATCGTCATTAAGTCCGATCCCGCTTGAGATATGAATCTTGAACCTCAGAATTCGCGCACTCTCGCGATCATTAATCGCCAAAATTTAATAGCATCAATTCCCCTAATACAGAAACCTTCCTGCAAAATTCCAGAAATTTTCGACAAGAAGCACAGGAGTTGTTAAGCAGGTGAACAAGCCCGTGCTCCTCCAACACACTAACATCCATACATACAGAAAAGTTTTTATATTTTTCGATGTTTTAAGGTCTCATGAATCAAAAGGTCTCATGAATCATGAACGGATATGTTGTCTCTCACCACCCGGCCGTCCCATTGTGGACCTAGCCGAACCCATAATGGGCTTGCTAAAAGAGGCCCTCTTAGTGCCCACAGGGCGGAAAGAGTTAATAAAAGTTGAATATGGATATTTGAATTACGATAATTACTATCATTCGATCTTTGTGAAAGTTTTACAAATATTCAGCAACATTATTATTTGTTTTCAATTTGAAAAAATAATGTAAATAATAGAAGAGAATATTTTCTAACAACCACTAATTTTTGAATTTATTCTTAGGCGACATTCATTCGCCCGATACGAATTTTTCAATTTCACTAAGAAAATGATTTAAGTTTAAAAATTTAATGAATTGCATTTTATTTTAGTCAATTATTATATAAAACCATCGGATTTAATATAATACACGCTTAATTAATTTTAAGATAGAAAAAAGTAATAAATAGATATTTTTTTAAAAATATATTTTCCGTATTTAAAAAATTAAAGTGGCGCTGCAGTACAAATCAATGCGAAAGTCACTGTGCTTTTCTGTTATGATCTGGTTACTTTTGAAATAAAAACTTTAATTTTATATTTAGTGGCGATTTTATGTTGTACGTAATTTTAAGTAATGAAGCAGTAAAGCAAAAGGAAATTCATCTCTCTTCATTAATAATTTCTAGTACAAGTATGTATGCTTTTATATATATATGAGTATTGATGGTTTTGAATGAATAAGTGTTTTCCCCCTGTTTAAATACCTTTATTTAAATTGTATTATTTAATAATGGATCTTAAACAGGTCTTGTTTATATATTACATGTAATTAATTAAATGGTTTAATTATTATGGCAAAATATCAATTTATTTTGGTGTCACTTGTGTGATTAATGATTTGTCTACAGGTTTAATAAATTTGAAGTTTTTCCAAATGAATGATTGACAGATAGATGAATATTATTGATTAGTAAAAAGATAAAACAATAATCAAAAATTTTTCACTTAAGTTTTTTTAGGTCAGTTCTGTTATCTTATTTATTTTTCTTGGATCAGATAATTATCAAAATTGATATAATAGACATTTCTATTAGTAATTATATGAGGAAACTGTTGAAATTATGCTAACATTCATCTGTTCACTATATAGTTAAATTGCTAATTATTTTCTATCTGTCAGTTATGAAAAATTTACCATCTGTTAGGTTCAAAATCTGAAACTTTAATGTCGATGTAATTCCATTAAGCTGCTTGTTATTAATGGTATATTCCGTGCTAACTTGTTACACTAACTATAAACAAATACAGTAAACATTAAAACAATCAAATAATTAAGAATTTACAAAATGCTTTATCGATAAAGGAGATATTTAATAAATGTCTTCTTTATTGATATAAGTTTAATTAAGGTTAAAACTCTAATTAATGATTTTAAAATAATTAGTAAATTGGTCATTAGACATATTTTACAAGAGTGTAAGTAATGAAAAATATGGAAATATGTTACTTTGTTTATTTCGTTGAAGAAAATATTTTTTGCAAATGTTTTTGGCCTTGTTCAAGTCATTGTCAGGTGTTTTATTGAAGATTTTATAGCTGAACTTCTATATTTGAAACACTTTAAAATTAAGTTTGGCTTTAGCGCTTGTTAGGACTATGACAATCTTCTTATAAGTATTGGCTGGCAATGCCATATTGAAACATAAAACTTATTTGAAAACATTTGCTGTATGTATATAGCGAAAGTGCTGTAAATATGCAAAGATCTGCTTATCTATTAATACATAAGTTCCAGCTATGTTTTTTTCTTGTGTTTTAATCATATAATTTTTAACCCCTATCAAATTTCTTTTCCATATGAGATTTGCTACTTCTGATAAATCTTATTCAGCCAAATTCTGGTAAAACTTTTTCATCTATTAAAACCTGTTTTGCGTATCATTCTTAACTACTAAATATTTAAATGAACAAATAATCACTATTATTAATATTTACATAATCTGCCAAAATTTAACATATTTAAAATAATTTTAAAGATTGCACTTGTTTGAATAATTACAATGAATTGCTGGTTAATATATTACATAATTGTTTTTAAATGTTCTGAATAAATTACAAGTTCCTTAAAAACATACAATGAATAAATTATGACTTTGAGAATTTTGATGAATTTACATTAAAGAAATCATCATGCTGTAGTTTTGAACTGTATACTTCAGATTTATTTCAGAAATAAACATATGAAAGTTTTTACCAATGGTGTGCAGTGACATTTGACGATAGGGAAGCTGTGCTGGCCCTGGATAGAATCATTGAAAGCGTTATACAATGTTTTGGTGTGTAGCATCCATGAGCTAAACCACATGAGGTTTGTGCTCTGTAAAGCGCATGCGCAAATGCATATATTCTGGCTGCTTTACACGATTCAAATATTTTCGCCATGGAAGCTATCCTGTATTCAACAATACAGTGCTTCCATTGGGAATATGCATATACAAATTTATATTCGTATATACAATAGCAATCTTATCATTTTTTTTTTCCACATGTAGTATAGAAATTTGTAATAAGATACATAATGTGGTTAAAATAAAATATTAATTTTAATTAATTCAAAGTACATTAAAATATGAAAATAATCACACAATATGTATTTATATTTTAGAAAATACAAGGGAAGAAGTGCTTTCACAGCTTCCATGGATGGCATGCCACTGGTTTTCACATTGGAAATGAATTTTAGTATCAAATAGGGTGCATATAACAAACAAAATATAATTAAATAAAAGAAAATAATGAAAAAATACAGCCAATAAAACTGTATTAGTCAATAATTATAAGTTTCAAGTTTTTGAAACCTGACAAAGATAATTATTTAATATAATAATTATGGAATATTGACATTTATCACTTTCTTGACAGAGCCTTAAAAATTACAGTTTATTAATTTTAAATTAGAATTTTTTTACTGTTTGATCATTTATTTTATTAATATTTTTGAAATCTCTTGGATATATTCTAGAATAACAAAGTAGTTTGAATTTGATACAAAGAATTACAAAATGAAAATTTTCACACTTCTTAATAAGGATGTGTAAACTAAAAGCCTAGAATATGAAAATAATTTATTCTGTAAGTTGTAGGATTACAAAATAAACAATGCATTTAAAATAAAGAAAACATGTTTGAACAGTTCAGTTTAATAAAATTGAATCTACTCCATGGCCTGATGCCTTTCAAACTTGTATTCACACATTTCAAAAGGTTCTGGAAGTCCTTGGTTGTAAATTGGTGGAGCTTGTTCTGAATTATTTTGCAAAGTTCTGCAACAGAATTGGCCTTCCATTCTCCATCATAAACTTTCTGCTTTAACCAGTACCAAAACTATTTTATTGATAACAACTGAGATACATTAGACACTTTATTTCCATGAGGAATTTCCTTTACTGTATTCCATGTTAATCAAAGGCAGCAGCTGTGTCTTGGCAGTCATAATATCTTAAAGCATCTTTTCTCAAACTGGGTGATAACCCTCCCTTGTGGGTGCTGGAGTCTTTCAGGGGGGCAGTAGAAGGCTAAGTGATTAAATATGAGTTTTATTTCTTCTCATTGAAACATTCTTTTTTTTCAGAAATAGGATATGGGTCACACCCTATCTTTCCTATCCATATAATAATGCATGTTTAAGCATTATATTTGCAATAACTGTTTTTAAGATATGCAACAGGTGGTAATGTAAAAAGGTAAGTTAATAAATATGGGGGCACTAGATTTTTTTTAATCTCAAAGTGGGCAGTGGTCGAAATAAGTTTGAGAACCTGTGTCTTAAAGCTAGATGTTACCATTTCTGGCAAAACCCCATAATTAAGACTTCTCCATAATGACATCCAGGTTGTTTCTGTGTGGCAGATCTCTGTTCAATCAGAATAACTTTGAATTTCCAACTGTCTCAAGATATACTTGGGTGCAGAAATTCTTTTGCTAATAACAATATTCCTTTCAACAAATAACATTACAACCTCTGATACATATAAAATACAAGCCAACCAATGTTATATGTTCTGAAAACATACAGCATTGGTTGTCTTGTAATATTCCTTTCCTTCTTTTTTCAATCAATCTTTATTATTCAATATAACTGATGTTATTACAAAGGGGGTTAAATTTAATATATCAGCCAGTAAGTTTTTTCTAACTTATATTTTAAGCACCTGTTCAATTTTTTGTTGTCAAAATTTAAAAATGCAATAAAATATGATGGAAAGCAATTATCAGGATGATAGACTAGATGCAAGATGACTTATATAGGATGATAAGTATTCTCATCCTAGATATTTGGTAAACACATTCTTTGAAGATACAAAATTAGAGAGATTTTAAAAGTCAGACAATTATTCTATAAGTCATCTAAAGTATTGCAATAACTTCTAAAATTCAACCTTAACTTATAAAGTCATAGAATATTAATTCTTTCTAGAGAATTTCTAAATACATTTGACTCTTGAATTTTTTCTAAATACATTTGATTCTTGAACTTTTTCTAAATACATTTGAATTTCTCTTGAAGCAATGCATTTCGAAAGAATGTATTGCTTCAAGATTTACTGTTTTATGATGAATCTAGATTCAACTTTCAGAATGATTTTAACATGTTTGGTATGGTGATAATCAGAAATCTATTGTACTCTCTAGTATCAAAGAATGGGACTATTATGGAGATGTAGTTTAATAGTTTTGGGAAGAATAATGTTTATTGAATACAGTGATTTACATATTTTAGGAATTGAACTCTTGATTATTTACTGATATATTTATGAGATACTCAAACCTATTTTACCCTTTTTATGATGCAGTTGGTTTTTTTATCATCATAGATAGGGTGATAAGTGAGCATTAAAATGAAACATGCAATATAAAGCTTTCTTCCTGGTATTTATGGACTTCTTCCCTTCTTTTGTTTTTGCCAATGTAAACAAAATCAAAATGTAAAACATTGAAAATTTAAACTTGGAGTTTAAATATTCTGTATTTTACAAGTTTTCTACATTTAAAAATTTGTATTTGTCAACTAACATTTTATGATTAATGTAACATAAATAATAGGATTAGAAAAAACAAAATGGTAAATATGTAATTTCTATAATTTTATAAAATATAGAATTTGGGAATGATTGTAACTTTTTAAATATAAAACATCAATCAAGATAGTGGGAAATAAACACATCTGATATCCTTTGTGCTGACTAATTTTGGATCATATGTTCCATTTAATATTTAAATGCCATACAATACGCAGTTATTTTTATTTCTGGCCTTTATGCTTGGGAGACCAAGCAAATTCTTAATTTGCTTACAGGATAATCCATCACTAAATGCAAGAAGAAAATGCAAAAGGCATTCTTTAGATTAATATTATACCTAGTTGTTTTACAAATAAAATAGGCCTCTAATATATAAAAATAATAATAATGTCATAATTAATTAAATTTATCATTATCAATATATAATTATTTTTTTCTTAAATAAAATCTAACAATAAAAGAGTATATAAATATATTTAGTTAAATATTTAAAGTGAATAAACAACTAATATATATATAAAGAACAATAAAATTTTTCTCAGTTGTTTTTAAAATAAACATACAGTGGAACCACAGTTAATGAACTTAATCCATTCTGCGACTCTGTTCGTTAACCGAATTGTTCGTTAACCAAAGCAATTTTTCCCATAGAAATTAATGCAAATGCAATTAATCCATTCTAGTCTCTGAAATTTTTGTGATTTTATTTGTAATATACAGTAATTTTCTTTGATGAAAATGTAAGAAAACGTAGTATCTATCATTACAGCAACAAACATGTAAACTTTGTTTAATAAACTAGCACTGTACATACCTTCGTTTGTTGTAGTTGGTGTCAGAAAAGTGGAGATATATGAACCTTAATGCTTAGAGGGGGAATCCCCTCCAAAAAATAATGGGTAGCACTTCATTGGAAGATTCTTCGAGTCAAAGTCTCTTTCAGTAAAAAACCCACCAGTGGCTAAGTGGTCTTCGTACCTTGAACATGGGGAGTTCGTTCGTGGGTTCGCACCTCTCTCAGACGGGCTGGCCATGTGAAGTTTTCCGGGTTTTCTTCACGTCTGTAATGCCTAAATAAGGGCCAGTTTCCCTTAAAAACATCTCCCAGAAGGCATTCCCCTAGGCAGATTGCCCAAGTGTTGCGTTGCCATAACTTAACAAACAAATAAACTCTTTCCATAAGGAACAAGAAATTGATCTAAAGTTGATTGTCTTACTATTTTAATCAAAATTTTTCTCAAATGCGATAGCGCATTGTCGTTTATATTGCATTGTCATTTTCTATTGCCACTATGCCACTATACTTTTTTCTTTCTTGGATGCCATATTGATTAAATATATAAATCACAAAACTGAAAAAAGAAGTACTGTATAGCACAAACACTCGGAAAAGCAATGCTTAACTCGCACATGCCTAACACCAACTAAAATTTGACACAAAATACCATTACATTCGTTATCTGAATTTTGTTAGTTATCCAAGACAAAATTTTTGCAAAATAAAAGTTTGTTAACTGATTTGGTCGTTAACCAGGATGTTCGTTAACCGGGGTTTTACTGTATTTAAATAATGGATATATGATATGATATATTATTGAAACATTGCCTAAATCAAGCAAAAACATTTTGTTCAAATGTATTGATGATATTGATCCACTTGAAAGACCCTAATACGATCTGGTTTTGACATTCAAATGTTTGGAAAAAAACATATTTAAGTTTCATTTATATACACTATTTTAAAAATATTTGATCTGGTTTTAATTGGAAACATTTTTTTAACATATTCTAAGATATACAAATTAAATTACTAGAAAATAATTCAAACCATTTACTTCAGGGAAGTTTTGTAAATTAGAGACATATCAGATTGTAAACTATATTTTATGAAAAGAATCACCAGAACCAATGTTTTGATAGTTTATCAAATATTGAACTAGATGCTGAAAAAGTGACTAAATTTCTTTTATGTAGTTTGATAAATCTCATCACAAATGCTTTAAGTGCTTTTTAATACTTAAAGCATTTGTAATGAGATAAATTGTTTTAAAATTTA